>NW_010143294.1:0-9606 GCF_000699245.1 Pterocles gutturalis
GAGCGCTGCCTCAGGTACTGCGGGTTCCCGGGGCTGCGCTGCGGTTCGTGCAGGGCTCGGTGCTCTGTGGGGGAGGCCTCGCGGCGCTGCCCCTCAGTCCCCGGTGCTGGGAGCGCGCCTGGAACCTGGGCTCTGCCGCGGCTGCTGCAGCGTCCGCCTTCCTTTCTTCATTCAGAGTTGGGGGATGAGGAGATGGAGGTTTCTATTTCTACCAGCTGTGTTGAAACGTTGGTAGCTCTAGAGAAAAGCAGTTGGAGACACCTAGATGTACCAGCTGAGGGGTAGGGCAGGGGAGGAAGGCAGGGACCTTTGCAGAGCCAAGGGTCTGTACCCTGGATACCTGAGCTGTTCAGGGCTGCACTCTTTACTTCCCCAGAACGTCCTGAGTGGTTACATATGACCAAGATACAACTGTAGGAGAGTGACACCTTCTGTCCAGCTGCTGCTTGGTGCACAGTGTAATGAAGCTGAAAGGCTTGATGATTATAATGTCTTTGTTTATGGGAATGTGCAGTAACAGGACTCCAAGAGATGTGTAGGAAGTTAAGCACCAGCAGGAACTGTGAAAAGGTGCTCTTCTGTAGCACCAGAATACCTGAGGAGACAGAACTGCAGTGTGACCACGTGATTAACTTCATGGAAAGTGTAAAATGGATGAAAGCTAGTAAATTCTGCAAGATAGAAAAGGAAAAAAAATAGTATTAACTGGTGTACTTTTTAAAGCTCTTTTTTTTTTTCTGCTTAGTGTGCAAGATGGACTGGCTGCTGACTTCAGAGCATTAACAAAGACTCTCTATGATTGAATAAAGCTCTGGGAAGTAATATAGTTCGTGGAGGTCCTTTAAAAGAGCTGGTGATAGAAAATTTTGATGAAGAACGGATTTGGCAACAACTGGAGCTCCAGAACAATGCAGTTCTTGATTTCTTCAAGAAATCCATTGCAAGGGATACCGAGGATGAAGATCTTTGCCTTCTCTTTGGAAGGGGAAAGCTAAATGATGATAAGGCTGAGCAATTAGCATGTCTTTGATCAATTGTTCAAACCTCCCTTCCCAACTTTTAACAGTTTTGGCCTTTGCCTTAATGCAGCATCGCCCTGAGCTGGCTAAACACTTGAAATAATGGAAATGCTTGGACAGATTTGAGTAGTGTGAAGTGAGTCTTTTATTTTACACACTTATGGATCTAGAGATCTTTTTCTCTTTAGGAAGAGAACAAAGCTGGTGATGTAAAAACAGATGCAGAAAAGACTCCCATGGGCAAAAAATGAGAATGAAGAAAGAAAAAGCTTCGTAAACGCATGAAGATAAGAGAAGAGGAGAAACGTCAAAAGCTGCTTGAAAAGATGAAACCGGAACAAGGCACAAAACTTAGCAAAAAAGCTGCTGCTGCAAAATTAAAAAGGCTTACAAAAGAAGGCAAAGCATCTCTGCTCAAGGTAAGGCTCTCTTAAGTAGTCCTGTATAACTTGGAGCTTCCCAGCGAAAGAACATTAAAAGTATAGGGTTTGTTTCACTTCCATCCCTCTTGGCACAACTACATCTCCCAATCTTTCTCCATCCCCTCAGGAATTATTGTACACAGGTAGTAGGATATCTGCCTACCACCCAGACTTGTTCCCTTATTATCTATGAGCAAATAGAAAAGGTGAATGTAGTTGCTGGAAAGAAAAAGGTAGGAAGAAGACAGGAAAAGGGCAGAAGTGTATTCCCCCCCTACCCCCATATTCTTTTGAAACACAGTTTTGGAAGGACTGTGCTAATCCATACTTGTAACTGTCTTATAGAAAGTAGTGTTGAACACCTTTTTAGTCCTGATTTTGCTGACTATCCCAACAGCGTGATGTCAGTATAGAGGTTTAAAAAAATGCAGCTCTGGTTGCACTTTGCAGTGACCCCTTTTTTTATAATGCATATTTATGTAGATGTTACCACTTTAATTATGAGTAAATCATATCTAAATAGTTGCTGGAACCTTTAGAAGCTCACTGAGAGTATGAAATATATTTGAATTTTTAAGTGGTTTAATCTTTAGGTATGGAAAAATATGAAAAAACTGTATGATACAATTACCTTATACCAAAGCATAGTCACAAAGCAGAAAAGATTGTTTGCATTAGGTATTATTTTTTGTTTAAAGTTCACAAGGTGGTGGTCCTGCCAGTACTAAGACTTATGCTCTTATTTCCTGCATTTGAACTGTTCCACTTCATTAAGTGGGACTTGCATGCATAATGAAGATGAGGTTTCTATTTAGTTCTGTCTCAGCTTTGGGTAACTTAAGCTATTTTAAAATAGAATATTCCTGTTTAACTTTCTGCTTTTTATTGTGGAGCCTTCTATATAATCTCATCCGATTGATTTTGGTTTGCATGCTATAAAACAGTAAACTTGTGTACCACCTATGAGACCTTATAAATTAAATTTTTTAAATCTCTGAAATTTTGAGGTACTAGAAACTAATAGGAAAAATAACTTCTAAAACAGATGTGCTTACCTTTTCAAGAGGAGAGTAGCACACAAAATACAGATATCTAGTTGTAGCTCCTGATCTGGATTGATTTTGGTTTGCATGCTATAAAACAGTAAACTTGTGTACCACCTATGAGACCTTATAAATTAAATTTTTTAAATCTCTGAAATTTTGAGGTACTAGAAACTAATAGGAAAAATAACTTCTAAAACAGATGTGCTTACCTTTTCAAGAGGAGAGTAGCACACAAAATACAGATATCTAGTTGTAGCTCCTGATCTGCAGGGACCTATTATTGATGCCTGTTCTTACCTACCATGCTAATTGCTAATTGGAAATGAAATGTACTCTTTTATTTCTTTAGATGGCAGGAGTGGTAGAAGAACACAGTGAAAAATATCCTTTGAAAATCAGTTATCAGGTGTTTTTTTTTAAGTAAAATATATATGAGTAAGTAGTAAGTAGCATGACAATACTGTTTGTACATTTCTTGGTTAAAACAAATATTTTGACTATTGACAGGATGAAGGTAAAGACAAGGTCTTGAAGTCATCCCAGGCCTTCTTTTCTCAACTACAAGATCAAGTAAAAATGCAAATCAAAGATGGAAACAAATTCAAGAAGAAACAGAAGCAGCAGAAAACAGTCTCTGTTCATAAACTGAAATTGTAATTTACTGATTTATATATGTTGCATCTTGTATATATTAAAGTGTTTCTACATGAATGCTGAATTTGAGTAGGCTTTATTCTGTGTCAATCTTTAAAATGTTCTGTGAACTTCGAAGGTGATGTAAAGACATTTTCCTGTAGGTTTTACTTCTGTTTTCTACCATAGAACTTTGATAGTTCAAGGAGTGGGTGTGCATGTGGTGTTTTGCTCTATACCTTCTGGGGAGGTGAAGGACATGGGGTGGGCTAGGAAAACACAAGTCATGAATAGTTGGCTGAGAGTCTGGTGTCGAGACAGGAACTTTGGGTTCTTTGGCCATGGGGCTGTTTACACATTTCACACTGAAGACAGTAGAAGAACCTATTTTGATTTCAATAAGACATTCAAAAGACTGTGTTGAAACATGGAGGTACCTTCCCAAAATATGTTAGTCATCTTTTATGGCAGGAGATGCCTGTTGTAGCCTTTTTCTTTTGTTCAGCTTTGTTTCTAAAGTCAGCCTCCTCACTTAGAAGAACAAGTTGGCAGTGACAAAACATGATATAATAAACTATTGGTTTGCATCTGATGTGAACCTTATTAACTAATAATTCCACTGCTGTTGAAACCAAAAATCTGCAGTGCAAGTGCAGCTTGCGCCTCCTACCTCAGCTAAACTATTTTCTTTTGGGTTCTTGGCTTTGCACCTGGAATACTCATTTCAGTTCAGTCTGGATATATAAGGCATTTACTTTTTCTAAATGCTTTAGGTATACGTATTCTTAGTAAGAGAATTTTAAGAATTTAAATTACCATCATTAAATTGATCCAAGTTGCTCTTATCTTTTAGCTATCACAGAGTTTTACCTGAGTATCTGCGACATTTCACAGTTGGCTGGGTGTATATAAGAATCCTTTCTCAAGGTGTTGAAATTTTGCAGAGACTTCACGTGTATGAGGTAAAGTGAATAGGAATATGTGTTTAATGTGGCATTGTATATCAATTTACATTTCTGATGTGGCTGGAAAATGGTGATAATGTTTGCCAGGACTTGCTACAGTTCTCCTAAGAGGTTACTTTTAAGGAAAAAGAGCCTTTTTTCCTTGCCACTTTAGAAAGTTTTAAATTGTTTTCTGCTTATGTTTTGGAGATTTACCATATGTAATATACCATAAGACTGTGTCTGAGATGTTGTTGTTTTGTTATTTAAAGATATCTTTGTTTCACTAGAGTTGGTTGTTGCTTGTAAATAAGAAAATCTTGGAAGAAGAGTCCTCTATGAAATCCCTGCCTCTTGACCCTAGGAGCTAACATCTCCAAAGGCCTTTGACTTATGTATTAAAGCAAACCAGATTATTCTGAAAAAGACTTTGCCTCTGCAAAAAGGCAACAAGTAATATTCAGGTATTTTTTATATACAATAAGGAATTCAGAAAGGACAAAAAACTTGTATTTTTGGCAGCTAACCTTTAAGTTTACATAAAAATATCTCTATTCTAGATTTTTTAAGATATACCCATGCACCTGAATAGATTGGGCCTTGGAGTAAAAATGGGGCTTGAATAGTGCAGAGACAAAGTTTTATAGTACCCGGTAATTAGAAGGGAAAGTGACAGGCTAATTATATAACGGAACTTCAGTTTGGTTTCCTAACTTGGTTAATAAAGATATAATCCTATTGCTACAGGAGGTGGTGCAGGAACTGCAGACTCTTCGGGCTCAGGACGTGTATTGTAGTGACAGCAGAGGGCGATGGTGGGATCGCCGAGATCTGAATTTACATCAGCACTCGAAAAATGCTAAGAAGGTATCTTCACAACTGCATGCTGTGAAGCTGTAACACTGCAGTCATTGTCTGAAAACATTTTAAAAAATATTTCATATGAGAAGAACAGCAGGGTAGGCTCTCCTGAAAATGCAGATATTGGTAGGAATCCCAAGATCAAGCAACAAGTTTCTCCTAAGAAATTAAATATTGAGTGTACCCTCATCCTGGGTTGTCCTCCTTTTTCTGTTGCATAGAAGAACACTGCTTGGCATGAAGGATTCTATGGAGTTACCAGGCAGCAGCAGCTTCCTTGCTGTTCTGCCTTATAAATTTACCTAATGAGTGACAGCAGAGAAATTTCTCGCAGTAAACATTTCTGCTTCTGACGCTGAGTCATGATGAGGCCATATCTGGAATGAAAAAAACAAACATGATTGGAAGGAGTTTTTTAATATTTTTCAAACAACAAATGAAGGGAATTAAGTCCTTGGCTAACTGTTGCCGTTGGGGAGAACGTTTTCTTCTATATCTGGAGTAGTTGTGGTGTGGGATTTCTACTCTAAGGGGTCAAGCAGTAGACAACTCCATTTCTAATCTGTCACTTGTACACAGCTCTGGCAGGGTTATCAGTCTTGAACAGCAAATTTAAACTATTTCCATGGTCCTACAGGAGAAACCATCACTGACCACCCTTAGACTGGTAAAGAATAACATTAATGGTTTTACATAGTATGTATTGC
The DNA here is from genome assembly GCF_000699245.1 of Pterocles gutturalis. Classification (NCBI taxonomy): domain Eukaryota; kingdom Metazoa; phylum Chordata; class Aves; order Pterocliformes; family Pteroclidae; genus Pterocles; species Pterocles gutturalis. The sequence goes on from NW_010143294.1 coordinate 5,633, forward strand.
AGGCTGTGTTCATCCTGGTCTGTTTAATTCTCTTTGGAAGGCAGAAGAGGGGAGAAGAGGTTTTGAGGTAATCTTAGCTTTTGCTGAAACTTTGCCCTCTTTCCATTAGGACATGCGCACCAGTAGGGTGTGTTTGTACATGCAAAATGCATTATTTGTGCAGTGGGTAAACTTGCCAGTCTCAAGTCTGAAGGGTGCAGTTTGAGCTTTTAAAACACTGTGTACATGGTGAGTGGTCTTTGAGTTTCCTCAGTGATTAGCTGGCACATAGCCGAAGGAGAGAAAAATTACCGTACGAGAATGGCAAGGATTGTGCACAAGGAGTATTGTACATCTCTGTTGAACTTTCTGGCACCTCTGGAGAGAGTTCTGCAGCAGAATATAAAGGAACCAGAGAAAACTGCAGTCTGCGGCCCCTGTGCCTTTGAATTCCTTGTGAGCCAGCACCAGCTTTTCACAGACTTTCTTTTCAGGAGCCACAAGGTGTGGAAGCCACTGTCTAACTCATTTTAGGGTTCAGTTGCAGTTCCATGAATTTTCTGTGCAACAAACAGCAGGTGGTAGTTTTATCAGCTGCTGGTGTGAGGATTTATAAGTACAGGAGATTATGTCAATTTTTCCTGTTACATACAAAGGAGTAGTGTTTTCAGTTACTGAAAATGAAACCGTAGGACTTTTTAGGTCACAGTGAAATATGAGCAGACTGAAAATCAACTTTTAACTAGAAGACGAAGAAGGCCAATCTAATTAAACACACCTAAGATACCTGAGTAATTTGTCAATGAAAAATTAGAAATAAAAAAAGCTTTAAGTCCAGGAACAGTAGCAGTTGCGTTCTCTGCTACATAAGCAGAGAATTACTTTTTTTTTCCTTTGGTGTTGCTTTCTTGCCTCACTAAACTAATATGTTTGTATTTTGTGTTGCATTTTAATTCTCTTAAGTCTGTTAAAAGGAAATAATATCATAGGCTGTTAGCATCTGCAGTTGTCTCTTCTGCATCTTACATCCCCATATCAAGCTTTTTTTCCAGATTTGGAATTAGAAATCGTACAAAGGAAGAGTTAGTCTCAGTTCCTTATTTATAAACTAGGACAAAGTGCCTTCCTCAAGTCACAGAAAAAGAGCATGTCAGAATCATGATTTGAATTAATTTTTGGAGTCCATATTTAACCTTGGATGTTCTTCAGTGAAGTAGTGCATTGGTCGAAAATGTGTTCTGTACGTACATTCTTGCACAACTGATGTGGTCCTTCTGTTTCCCTATGATGTGCTGTTAAGAAACTGTCTTTGAAATACTAAACTGATTTACCTTAGAACCAGGTATTTTTTTCTGGTCACTTGTGTAGAATTTAGGCTTCCTTAATCTTATATCGATCAGTACAAGTGGAGAGTAATTTATTTTTACTCTACTAGTGCAAATTTGAATCTAGAAGCCTATTAGTGCAAAATATTACTTACTAGTTAGAACTTCAGTGCGTCAGTAAAAAAGGTGGCCCTGTCTTACATGCTGTGTTTTGCATTCACATTTTTGTGCTCCTTAAATCAATTGCTCTTTTGGGCTTAGTAAGAACAGACAGATGTGCATAGGTCTTTCCAAGTTATTGCTTGTTACCTTGCTCTTTGGTAGGCCATTGGCTGCGTTAGAAATGGGCTGGCAGACCCGTTTGTACGTACTGGGAATCGTCTCTCCCGGCCAGCGGGCCCTACAAATCAGAGACTCACCAAGCTGCAGGCAGTTGCCTGTTCTGTGATCTGCCAGTCATACCTGTGGAGGATGTGACACGTGTCAGTAAAGTTGCTGGTGGTTTCTGAGACATAACAACTCGTTTTCTCCTGACAAGAAGAAATAATCTGGGAGACTGTTGTTAATGTGCTGTGCACCAGCCTCTGACTTATGTGTGCTGCAGGAAAATGAATACAGATGTGTTTCTAAAACAAAAGCCTCTTGTAAAGAAGTATTTCTACTTATTTAATAAATGGTCAGCTTCTTAGTTGATAATACTGAATATGTGTTACAAAACTGATCAGCCATAAACTCACCGATAACAGCAACACTCTCAGAACCTGTCTGTCTGAAGATTCTGATCACATCAGTGCATTGCCTCTGGTGTCTTCAGGCCAAGCATTCTGCGTGTAAGAAAAAGTAATAGTAACCTTAGCATGTTGTCAGCATTAGATTAATGGCTCAAAAACTGCAAGGTTTTTTAGTAACCTTTGGGATTTACGCACTCTAAGCATGCACTGTGTAAATATGCAATCCGATGCATTTGCATCATATTGGAATGGATTTTTTTTTAATTAATTATTTTTCCTACTGTTGCAAAGATAAGTGTGTCTGGGCAAAGTCAGAGCAGAGCCTCACTTTCTCTCTCAGCCTCATCGCTGTGTATCTCCCTGCAGCCCTTCTTTTTCTCAGTCCAGAATCCCTCTCTTCAGTCATCTGTATTCCTTCTTCCAGCTCCTGCATATAGAAAGACTACATTCCCATCTGCCCAGCATTTTTGCTAGACATTTATTTTCTGAAAAATTTGCCAGTTTATAAAAGCTAAACAGAATGATTTCAAGGGAACAGCAGGCTAAATTTTAGTCAGTTGATTTTTGGAAACAAGTCTAGTTCTGATTTTAAGAATATTTTAATATGTTTTTAATATGGTCAGGTTAAAGGAAAGATGTGTCCTCAGATGGGAATGGGAAAATCTGTATTTCTAATGGAGGATATTGGTGATGAAGAAGGAGGCGAAGACTTCAGTGTATCCACAGTCATGTGCTCAGTTGAGGAGCTGGTGTTAACTCATTACAGACAGAATGGTTTTGATCAGGGTAACAGTAACTTTTTTTTTTTATTATTTTTTGTACTGTAAAATAACTATGGGCATAAAGAACCAATTTACTGAGAAGTTTAGTTAATAGACCAGTTTTAGCTGATTTCAGTAGAGCAGCTTTTAGTCTGATTCTCTTTCCTTCCCAAACAGCTCTAATGTGTAATTTCCCTACCAAAATGGTCTAATATGTATTTTCCACCTGACCTGCTTCCTGGCCTTTAATTATTTGCTGCCTTCATATACCTAAGGTGGTTTTGAAATGTGTTAGGAAAAAAAAGTAACTTTTCTTCTTTATCTCCATAGACAAATCATTTACTTTGCCTTTCTTATCAGTGAGCAGCTGTTTTATTTGTTAGGGGTAAAATGCTAGCAGTGTCATTGAAGGAAGTGTCATTAAGGTAAGGTGAATTCCCACTGCGCTTTGGTACTAGAGGAACGTGAAAACATGTATGTACCATAGCAAGAAATGTAGCAACTTCTTTTGAAAAGGCTTGATTTTCAGCTTTATTTCCTTATGTTCATATATATGTTTATACATATATGTGTCTCCCTATGTTCCCGTATGTATACATGTTCATACATGTGTATGAATGCATACATGTATGAACCTATATACATGTGTGAACATAGGGAGACATAAGTGTGTGTGAATACATAGTAATATGTGAACATAAGGAAACACTTCTGTACTGTGAGAGTGACCCACCACTGGCACAGGTTGCCGAGAGAGGTTGTGGAGTGTGTGTGTGTGTATATATTCATACCAACATACTTACATATGTACATTCACATATATGTGCAATAACACCTACAATATAATATGTACAATATGTATATATGTGTGTTAAATAGGATGTAGATAATATAAATATTTCACTATAATATACAATTATATACTATAACACAATTAGCTATCATAATATATATTATACAATACCTAATTATATACTGTAAATGCATATGTTGTGTTTCTACTATATTATTATCAATATTATACTAATATACTCATAGAGAACATATATAACATACAATACTTAATGCATTTGTATTAACTAATTCATATATATAGTGCATACAATATCAAAATAGTATAATATAGAACATATGTACATTTATATACATCATATATCGAATACTAAATATGCATTTAT
>NW_010143295.1:0-8308 GCF_000699245.1 Pterocles gutturalis
ATTACTATTATTATTATCATTATTATTATCACTATTGTTTTCAATTTTATTGTAGCTTAATTATTAAATTGTTCTTGTCTCAACCCATGAGTCTTTTTTCCTTTTATCCCTTTAATTCTCTCCCCTATCCCCACGAGGGGGAGCAAGCAGTTGTTATCACATTTTGATAGCCAGGGGTTCCTAAACCACAACAGTAAGTTTAATTTGTGTTCTAGTATAATCACAAACTACAACCCTCTTTCAGTGATGCTGGTAGCATCAATACAGTCAGGCACTAGACAGGTTGCTGAATCTCTGCTAGTGAAACTTTGTCATGCCTGTTTGTGTATATGATCCTCCAGAATTTATCATCTTCAGGACAGTACAGCAAAACGCAATCTAGACATTATGAGGGCAAAGGACAACTTTTAAAGAGCAAATATGTGATGGTATTAAGACAGATATATTGTTGTGTATATTAGAAAGAAGAAACCCACTGATCTTTCCCATAATTTTCACCTGGTTGCAAAGAAAATAATAAAAATAGAAATTAATACATGGTTTTCTTTGTTTTTTCTTTAGAAGACAAGGGAGAAATAACTGCGTATTTGGTTTATCAGGAGAACCCAGGTGAGGCACTGGCAGAAAAAAAAGTTATCAAGGAAAGGAGTGATGAAACAGCTTGACTCTGTTACTTTCATTATTAGGTCTCCCTCACCCTGCCTTGCTATATGCTTTGTGTTTACCTTCTAATATGTCATTTGACAGAATTCTTTCTACCTGATGTTAGCAAACACAGCTTTCTTGTAACCTTGCTCCAAACTGACTGTCTGATGGTAAATTTGTATGGGGTTTTTCTGAAACAGAAGATTCCTGCATGCAGCACACCACTTCTCAGAGTTGAGACAAAACTTCTAGGAGAGGTTAAGAAAATTAATTCTGTTTGTTGAAGTTAAATTGTTCATGCTTGTGATGGGTTTACCCTTGGCTGGGAGCCAGCCCCACACAACCACTCACTCACTCCCCTCCCCTCCTGGGGATGGGGGAGAGAATTAAAGGGAAAAAAGACTCGTGGGCTGAGATAAGAACAATGTAATAACTGAACTACAAAAATGTTGAAAATAATAATATATACAAACATACAAATGAGTGATACACAGTGATACTGCCCCCCCACCCGATGACCAAGTCTCAGCCCATTCCCGGCTAATGCTGAAACCGCACTCCTAGAATGGAGATAAGAGCCTGAGCGTCCCAGACCAAGAGCTGACTGAGGGAGGGAGAAAGCCCTGAGAGAGTGAACCACCCAGAGAGAGATGACCTGGAAAGAGAACTGACCCAGAGCAAAAAGGGATCCAGAGCAAAAAGGGATGAATTTCCAGAGGCCCCTCAACCTATACGCTGGACATGATGTGTATGATATGAAATAGACTATTGGCCACCTTGGGTCTCTCTTAGTCCTAAACCTAAGACTGAATCCCAGGCTAGCAGTTGGACTGTGTTCCCTCACAGCTTCTCCTGCACCTGCAGACAGCAGAGAAGCTGAAAAGACCTCCGGCTGCCCAGGCAACAACTATAAACATCCTTATTATCAGGCTTCTTCTTGGCACAAATCCAAAACACAGACTCTTGCTAGCTACTATGAAGAAAGTTAACTCTGTCTCAGGTGAACCCAGGGCAATGCTCCAATATATGTACAACTCTCAGTAATGGACCTTAGAAAATTTTGTTTTCAGAGGACATGCACTACATTTTACCAAGAAGTAAAATTTAAGACATATCATCCAGCTGCCCTGTACCCCATGGTTCTCTCCTTCTACTTATTTTCGATGTTATTCTCGCCATCTGAGCGATTCTAAATATCACTTAGCAGTAAAGTGTCCCATATTCCATTTGTCATGACCTGTTCATAAAGCATGTGACATTAAGCCTTTACTCACCAAGACAGCTTTTCTACCTAAAGCTCTTGAGCTGATAACCCAGAGGACAGCCTTGGCCTACAGAAGTAGTTACAACAGATTTCAGGAGCCTCAACATTTCCATAAGGTGGAATAAGAAAATCCAATAGCTGAAGTATGCTTTACACTGTGACATACCATTTTCTAACAGTCAACAGGATCATGACACTGAGAAAAATATCTATGGAAATTTAGCTCATGGACATTTTAAAGTATTCTTTAAATTATCAGCAAATCTCAGTGCAGCTTAGGACACAGCCTTTCCTAAATCACCAGGAAAGAAAAATTTCAAGTGTTACAAGAGATGGTAGGGTCTTGGTCTTCCTGTCAACCTGTGTCTTGATTATGGTGAATTTTATCATTCTAAATTTCATGTTAATGCCAAAGCAGAACTGTAATTGCCCATAGAAAGGTAAAAGAGAGAAGAAAGGACAGGAACGTGAGAGGCCAATAAAATAATTGGGATAAGAAAGGTATGGTTTAATTAGGGATTTAGCTTTCATGAGGCAAAAAAAGCACTGCTTCAGCACTTGTATATAAAGCCCAATCTACGTCTCACTGAAGTCTACAGAAGAAAAATCATCTTCAGCTTTAAAGAATTTTAGATCAGCCCCATAAATGTTAATGTTGCATTACACAAGTCTGTAGACTGTTTTTCCTTCCTTTCAGGGGAAAGCTGATCCACTAACAATGTCTGTCAGCTTTGAGGCAGCGTGGGCTTCTGTATGTTCCTGCTTGTCCCAGGCCAGTTTTATGTTTATATGCCTTCTCCTGAAATGCCATGCTGTCTCATAGGAGTTACCAAAAAGATGCACAGCACACTTTCACCCTCATTTATTAAAAGCTTCTCTTTCTAAATGGCATTACTCATCAGTCATGACAGTCTCTTGTCTGGCCAAGCACGTCTAGTGCATTACAGGAGATAAAAATCTAGTCAGTGATGTGGGAAACAGAAGATATAAGAGCATGAACAAGCTAAATATCTCACTGAGAAGATATGCTGCTGTAGGATCCCCAGTCCAAATAATTTCCTAATGACATAGCACAGCAATGATCTGATACAGAAGGACTTTGATCTTGTCACACTGAATCAAAAAGCCTAAGAGAATGAAGTACAGTAAACAAATTCTCTCACGGTAAATAAGGGGTGCCTTTACATTATCTTCCTTTTGCTGTGATCCTTACTTCTCTAGTGGCTGACAGGACTTTCCCAAGAGAGAAAAGCAGGGTAAGGGAACTCAAATTTGATGAAATATGAACCACATATTTCCAAGCAGCCCAGGGCTTATTATTTTTCACTTTACTTAAATTTCTCCCACTCTTTCACAAAATGCCAAAACACAAAGCGTGGAACGCTGTCACTATTTGAAAGTATACGTATATATATATATTGCAGATGTTTTCTCGCAGCCCTGTTTCTCCCTGATTTTGCCTAATTCTTCCCATATTCTTCACTGTAAATTCCTTCTGTCCTCGTGCTCCTGCACCGGAATCACTCCTCAGGTGTAACAGAAAACAAGCAAGTTCTCAGACTCAACTCATCTTTCTCTTCACTAAGAGCAAGTGAAAGAGTTTACAGCATAAAAGCCTCCCAAATGACTTAAGCAAGCTCAGACAGTCACAGTTCAATTTTCAACTGAAGGAAATACATATTTTTTTCCCTTATCTCATATTCTACAGAAGAGCTTGATCAGCTAACTTGTGCTCTGATCTGTAGTGGAAACAAAAGTAATGAAACATTGTTTTTTTCTCAGATTCTCAAATTCTTCAACTGATCTGCTCTAGATCTCTGGTTCCTCTTCTTCTGTCCTCCAGAAAAACAAGCTTTCTCTTGAACTATTTTTCTCCTTAAGAAAAGCATGGTGACTTGCCACCAGTTCCCTGCTACTTTTGACATCTCCAGCAAACAAAGACCTAAAACCCTGGCTACACTGACAACTGTAGGGGAGTCACTTTTGCAAATGCCTGCAGATCTGAGGCAAAGAATGTTTTTAAACTTTATAGTTTAACTCAACTTATCATAGAATAGAATCATTGAATGGTTTGGGTTGGAAGGGACCTTAAAGATCATGTAGTTCCAATGCCCCTGCTATGAGCAGGGACCCCTTCCACTAGACCAGGTTGCTCAAAGCCTCATCCAGCCTGGCCTTGAACCTCTTTTCCACTCTTCAGGACAGCGTTTTTCACAGCTGTAGATAGTCTTCAGATAATAGCTATTCAAATACATCACGAAAAGCATGCAACCTTTGCTTTTCAGTATCTGCTTTGCTGTAATTATGCCTCACATAGTCTTTCTTAAAGTTTTTCACTTGATGAGAGCTGCTGAAAACTTTGCATTTGCACTTCCACAAAAATTTCTAACATTCATTGTCTGCTGCAATGCAGATACTAAGACATCCAAAACCACACATGAGCAAGCTTCTAAAAAATAAAATTTCAGTACACTTATTTTACATACATACATTAATGTTTTTAATGTTCCACCTTACTAAACAAGATCTCACCTTTGACCTTATGGTATTTTCCTTTCAGAAAGTAGTAATACTAACCCAAATAACTAGTGGCCATGACGGCAAATGGTCTGACTAGCTGTTATATGTATAGCTAAGGAGATTAAAAATTCCCCCCCGACATCATAGTTCCTTGCACCTAACTAATACCTTTGCATCTGAAAAAAAAAGACAGTAATGGCAAGTTTAGGATCCCATTCTTTGCTCCTCAGCACAGCTGGCTGGATATGCATCATGGACCAGTCTGTATTCTCCAGCGTCATGAGCTATTGATCTGGACAGGCTCCCTCTCAGCTGATCAGATTTCCTTCTGTGTATGCCAAAAGTACTTTCAGCCTCCTGAATTCTTTCTAGCACAACTGAGGGAACCTAGGCAGAATTAGAATTACTTCAAAATGAAATGTATCTTATACCTTTTTAAACTACATGAAAACATGACACAAAGGGACTTGTAATCAGATTCAGGGGAAAGTGGTGAAGTTAAACTCATGATTCATCCATTAGTTTCTCACTACAGGTAATAAATGAGGCATTTCTAGAGCAACGGAATAATTTGTACATTTTCACAGTAGATCAGACTCATATAGCAGAAGCTGATTTTGTAATTGAGACACATTGAGGGAAACTCAATGACTCAGTGTTCAGTGATTTTCATTTCCACCTCGATAGTATCCTGTTGGAATATAGGCAGGCAAATCTTATAATATAAGCCATGTGGAAACACTTCTTACATAAAGGGTTTTATTGTATTACACTATCTGTGATTCTTTAGCTATATTTCTTGTGCAACCTTGTAATAAACAACACAGGTTTTTTCTTTAGTTTTTAAAACTCAGATTAACTTTGTACTGAAAGACACTTTGATCAGTGATATAACCCTAGGCCAGTAAAGCAGTGAAAGAAAGAATTCAGTACTATCATTTTCTAATCAGAAAAACTCCATAACCTTTGAATAATACATATCAGTATTAATTTATATAGACTATTACCCAAGGAAGAATAATGTAATAACATCAATAATGTAGCAAAGAAGTTAATACTGCACACCGAAACAAAAAAGGATGTAGGTGACCAAATTACTCATGCCTTAAAAAGTAGGACAAGTCTCCTTTACATTTTCCTAGGGGGAGGCGGGGGGTGGGGGGAAGTGTGATTTAAAAAAAAAAAAAAAATTTCCCCCTGACTTGAAATTTAGGAACACATTATTGGGTAATTAGGTCACTCAAAGGATTAGCATGATTTGGATTGAGCTATGGTGAAGATCCTGTATATTTCAAGAGGAAGCAAAACTATAAGAGTTCATAATATGGCTGACTGACAACATTTTTTTATGTCTGTACAGAGGTACGGTCAAGCATCACACCTTTAGGAAGAGAGCTCTTCCCTGTGCACCCTGTTGCACAAAATGGTGTCAGAATGCTGTTAATTCTCACCAAAGTTTAGGTATTAAGCTACCTTAGGAAACAAAATGAGCAGCTGAAAGATAGTATTGCATAGGCAGGTTGATTGTTTTCTTTTATCTGTTTTTTATTTTTTTGAAATTTTATACTTTACCATAGCTGTCATTTTCACCAGCTACAAATCTAAGGTGTAGAAAATCAGTCATTGCATATACATTTCTCTTCCTCACTTGCAAATGCCTTAGACAGAACCAGCTATTGTGGGGGTGCTTCCCAGGCCCACCCCTGGCAAACTGGGCTGCATAACACCGTCAGTTCAAATAGGAACATAGACACAACGGTGCTTTTTAATGGTGCACGCAAAATCACTTGAGAGGGAATTTGCTTAAAACTTGTCACTTGAAGAGGAAGGCAATCATCAACCACATTAAACAGTCCAGGACAAATTGCACAGAAACTTTTGCAGCAAAGGAGTCAACTTGAAAGAAGTCTAGGAGAAGCATGAGTGTTTGCAGAAGGGACCTTGGTGTGGGAACAGATGTAGTCAAAACTCAGTATGACACCACCCAAGTCACCTGGAGGTCTCCTGGCCTCTGCCCCCCTGCAGCACACCCTCCCACTGGGTGCCACAAGCAGCCTCGCCACTGCCTGCTGGGTCTAAACGCTGGGGGACCAGGAAGGACCCATGCCGGGGAGCTGGCTGGGACCTTGTGGCATGGCTCCACCCCAGGAGGGTGTGCAGCTGGGGATCTCAAATGTGTAGCTCACTCATTGACAGTTAATTACATGTCATTAATAAAACAATAAACCACTTTGATCCCAATTTGGTTTAACAGCACTAAATGAACAGCTTTCCCCTGTGAAAGCCCATCACTCCTTATCATTTAAGAACATGAAATGGATTCCCTAATGTTTTATAACATGTTACATTTTAAGATGCATTGGAGATCTTTGTTCCACAGGCACAAAGCCATTAAGGTCAGCAAAGTTATCCTCAGTTTACACCACTATAATTAAGACGCTGATGCCATATACTTGTGGCTTTTAAACTTTTAATTAATGTTATTTTTAATGTTTTGCAAATGGAGTTGTTTTACATAACTCTTATAATAAGAGTAAGAGAGTTAAATCAACATGTATGACAGTACAGAGATTTCTCTCTCTACTTCTTTTCTTTCTCTTCTGGCCAAACAATTCCCCAATTACTTTCACTTTTTTTCTTTTGCTGTATTTATCTAATTTTAGAAACATAAAGGTAAGTGTACTTTAAGTAGGTTGCATTTGCCCTTTTCAGAAAATTTTTCATTTCCATGAACTCTCCAGATTATGTACCCTCTTGATCTTTTCCAGTCACTTGAACAGCAGGTGGGAAAAAAAGCTAAATGTAGAGACAAATAAATATGTTCTTTTGGCATGCTTATTTTATACAATTAAAGCAATGATACATTCAAGATCCATTAAAACCCAGTGTCATAAAAATCACAACACACATATACACACAGAGGGAGGGGTTTAGTTCACAAACGCAAGAGGAAAATTATTTTAAGGAAGACACAAAAGTTTTATGAATTAAATCCTACAGATTTTCAAGACTTCTGTGACAAAATTACTGCCTCACTTGTCACATAAAAAACTATTTAATATAATATGATTTATGAGACATCCCCAAATGGCCTTATTCTGCCTTACAAGAATCTTTTAATGCTTTTCATATTAAAACATTTGAATCATTCCTGGAGTTAAGCCTAGGGGTCTATTATGAAACAATTACTCCTGAGAAAGGAAGTGGGACTGTTTCCAAATATTTAAGACCTTTTTAAATCATTTCCCTTACAAATAACCTTTTTTTTCAGTCCTGTAGTTTCTTGTTCATGAAGGGATGCAGTTAATATTCTATGTATCGTAAATCTGGGTAGTTCCTGAAGCATGGAAAATGTGGACAACATAAAAGGTGACCGAAAGCAGTTTGAAAAAAATTGGCTTGAGGCACTTAGACTGAAGGTTCCCTCAGGGAGAGACGTGTTCCTTACCTGAGGGCTCATGTAAATCTGAGATGCTGCATTCATTAATTGCCTCATAAGAACAGGACTGAAAGGTTTCTTTGCACATTTGCACTTCATGTTGGATGACAGGTGTAGGCAGAAACCAGCAATGTGACATCCAGCTCTGAAAGACACATAGCTACATTATTCCAGATCAATACACACTAACTCTTTTTAATAAAGCCATGTACCTTCCACATAAAATCCAGGTGGTACGTCGTGTGTCACATTCAGCTGTTACTAACATGTGGTATGACCTCTTGGTATGTCAGATTCAACATTCGTCTGCCTCTCCGTGTACATGAAGACTTACCCCTTGAATTAAAATAGGTAAGTAGGTAAATAAATAAATAAATAAATTTTAAAGTTAGAGCCTGCTAGATAATTATGCTGGAGTTTTTTGCCTTTTTTTAACCCTT
>NW_010143296.1:0-8071 GCF_000699245.1 Pterocles gutturalis
TTTTTAACCACACACTTTACTTTAAAACTCTTAGGACTCAAAACAATTACACCAAAATCAGATAAACTTGAAGAATTAGACTGATATCCACACCCCTAGAATATGCCTTTTTCTGATGCCATAATTCTACGATTTCAAAATATGCAATATTCTAAAAGGGACAGATCAGTGTGAGCATGGCTGATCTTCACCTCTGTAAGGAAAACCTAAGATGAAAAAAGTCACACCATAGAGTGATACCACATAGTCCAGCTGTGCTTTCAGAAGAAATGCAGTAGGCAAATGATGCACTCTTCATCTACAAATGTTTTCACTTTAGTTTTCAAATTTATATGGTCTTACTACTATACAATTAACTTTATCCTTAAAAAGTGTTTTCTCTATTTGTCTTTGGTTCCATGTCTGAATTATGCCTCTGATTCACAGCACCTCACTTTACTTTTCGTTCAACTTTGCCATACATCAATCCAACTCATTAACTTCATCTACTTTTTCACACTTTAAAAATCTCAGTGAGCATGGAGACGTCCCAATCACTTCCCACTCCTCAAATCAAAATCTACAAGGAATCCTGATTAGTATTAGGCTGGTAGAATGGCATCAAGGGGAGAAATTTAAAACTCACATTACCTGGCACTAGTTTGGATGCTCCCACTGTCAGCATTTTCTACAGACTCAGTAACTTTGTCCAAAGTGTGTTATTGTATAGGAGTTCCAGGAATTTGAAGTTTTCCCCTTCACCTTTTTGATTTATGCTCATTGCTACCACCCTATCACTGTCCTAACAGCACTGAAGATGTCCACAAAACAGAATAGTTGCTACTTTTACCTTTCATGGGCTAAAGGTCAGAAAAGAACACACAAAAGCCTGCATATGCAAGGCAGGGAAGCATCAGAAAAGGCCGACACGCCTGCAGAACTATGAACACACCCCAGATGCACAGTTCGGACTGGGCATGTGGACAGGGAGAACAAAAGGGAAACCTCAAGAGAAAGAAGAATTTACCTGACTTGAGGCAAGCCCACTTTCCAGAGGAGTTTGGAAAGCAATGGCAGGTCCGCAGAGCTCTCCAACGAAAGCATCATCTTAAGGTATTCACCCAGACACCATCCACCAGTCAGGAAGGAGCATTATCAATACCCCACGGAGGGCTTACACTGGAAGACTTCCATGTTGGCTTGCAAATGGTTGTCACAGTCATTCAGCATCTTTTTAATCCCCACTGACACAGAAATTGCATTACCATGCCACCTATAAGTTTCTGTTTGTGTCCAGTCATTTATTAATCAGACAATAATTAAAAAGAGCAGGTGTTCTTGAAATGTTTCTATCCTAAGTGAAAGGCAAGGGCAGCAAAATCAATTTCTAGTTGTTGGCTGAATTAATACTCACACTGCCTCCAGTAGTCACATTGCAAATGAAGGAATTTTCTTATCTGGAGTTAATATTTCTAAAGAGTAAGGGAAAGATAAGTCTGTTCTGAATATAAAATTGGGCTGCATGATTTTGCATGTGCAAAGTAAGCAGATGGGCTGGGTAGCAGGAGAGCCATGTCACTCAGTCAGTGGGTACTGTCCAGATAGCACATCAACACTTCTCCCGAGTTACACCCATCAGAGCTCTATGCTTCAAACTGCAATTCAGCAAGTAGACTCTTAAATGATCCATAATTGCTTTTTTTTTCCAGATTTTTTCATTGCTTGTTTGTTTGTAAAAGACCAGCCAGGCTGTCTGGGAACAGCTTGGCTGCATCATGGACTGAGAAGTAGAGCCCGACTATCATAGGAGGGGTAGCCGGCAGTGTCAGTTTTAGACAGCAGATGGCTGGGAGGAGAGAAAGCTTCCAAGCACATGGCATGCCAAAACTTCAGCAATTTTCTTTTTGTCAAGCAGCTTCCAGAAATGCAAGATGTAACTGAACCTTTTCATGCTGGCCAAGATTAAAATGAGAGCACAGTAGAATCCCACAAAATACTATCGCTTCCTAAAAATACTTAGGCTTCACAGTCCAAGCAAAATACTGCACAAACTACAGCAGCTTCCTCTCTAATATTGGCTAAGGAATTAAAGACGCAAAAAACACAACTGCATTTTTACTGTGTGGGCATAAGCAGACCAACAGCATGATCCTGATCTACCTCAAAGACATGCTCTGATGTGATGGAAACTGAACAACTGGGCTAAAATGATGGTTCACATCAAAAATGTTTCAAGAAGTATCTGGAGATGCACATTCTACACATGTAATAAGCAAACACCAGAAGTGAAAGTACCCAGAAAGGTATCAGACCTCCCTCTCGTAAACATTGGCCTTTGCTATATTGTTTTAGTATTAAAAAAACAACAAACAAAAAAACAAACAAACAACAAAGCAAAAAAAGTCTTAACACTTTTCCAGCTGTCTACCTGACAGTAAAACAAAGAGTTTAGGACCTTTCAATTGTGACTGGCTCAACTCTTGTTCCAATTATGTGATTAAAAAAAAATCTGTAGCACCTGGATAAGCCTGATATAGACTGCGTGAAAGGAAACAGTGATGTCATTACTGCTGCTAGAAGACAGAAGCCAAGACCAAGCATTTGGATGACAGCATCTTGGTCCATAGTTTCCTCTAGCACCAAACAATAAATGGATATGGACAAAAAAAAGTTTTATCTTTTCATTTCAGACTGGTGTCTTAAACAGAGAAATCCAGGCAAGGTGGAAGAGTTGCAAACTTGTGCTGCTTCTGTTTTGTTGCAAGGAAAATTAAGTCTAATTTATACTTCACATAAGCATCTACTTTCCTTAACCACCCAAACCTTCTGTGGAGGTTAGTTGAGTTTGTCACAGAAAGACAGGTTAAACAAGATCCAAGCAAAGAAGATTTGGGTTTGAGAACTTGTACAAGCCCTTCCCCCCATCCTCTTAATAGCTTTACTGGAAAGTTACCAAAAAAAAATGAAACCTGAAAAGACTTACCCACAGATTTCAGGAAGGTTCTACAAGCTTATGACCAGACAAGGCTCTGACAGTATAGCACAACAGAAAGCCCTATTTGTCCCATCCACCCCAAACCCATTTCCCATTCAGGACCCTGCTACTGCAACTTAAAAGCTCCCAGCGAGTCTCGTGTGTCACACAGAAACTCTGCCCCTTCAGCATCCACTGCCTTTTATTTAATCAGTAACCTCAGATACAGCACTTCACTCAACATACAGTTGGGTTTAAGGATTTTGCTTCCACAGGTACATGCCATCCTGAAACAAGTACAATCCAAAATAACATGTTTTTGAGAGTTTTTTCCTGATATAACTTCCAATACTTAAAGGGGGCCTACAGGAGAGATGGGGAGGCACTCTTTATCAGGGAGTGTAGCAACAGGATGAGGGGTAAGAGCCTTAAATTGAAAGAGGGTAGATTTAAGTTGGATATTAGGAGAAAGTTTTTCACTGTGAGGGTGGTGAGGCACTGGAACAGGTTGCCCAGAGAAGCTGTGGATGCCCCATCCCTGGAGGTGTTCAAGGCCAGGCTGGATGAGGCTTTGAGCAACCTGGTCTAGTGGAGGGTGTCCCTGCCCATGGCAGGGGGGTTGGAACTAGACAATCTTTAAAGTCCCTTCCAATCCAAACTATCCTATGATTCTCTCTCAAATTCACTGTCCTTCCCCAGAAAGAAGCTGACTTGTCTTCATTTCTGTGTCCTGTTATAACAGCCATCTGTCAAGCAAGCATTTTATCTCAAAGTAATAGAAGTACAGTAAAGCAGGGATTCTATCCAACCCTCATCTGCGAACAGTTCTTCCAGGAAAAAAAACAAACCAAAACACACCACCCACCCGCTTAAAGATCAATTTGAATCAAAATGTTTAAGAGCTATGACTAGAAACAGTACTTTAAAATATTTTTCCAGTTTAAACTGCAAAAAGAAACTAGGAAAGACCAAACAACTATACACCTGGCCAGGAGTTTGGGGTTATTAGATGATTCAGCATTTGCAAGTACCACCAAAAGAAGCGGCCAAGACCTCCCTCTGAATACCATTAAACAAATTACATTTTCAACCCAGACATTACTTAACATCATACTTCATTGTTTTCTCTCTCTACAGTTACCTTAAAACAAATAGCTAGTTCAAGTAAGCAACAGCACCTCTTCTAGTGTAAACGTATGGGAGGCCAACTGCTATAAAGCCTTTCCTTCCCATAACTGTGATTAACAGAAAATGTGCAAAACAAGACTCCTCATCTATACAGCACAGGGTTCTGCCCTTGATGCCCTGCAGATCCTGAAACATGAAAAGGACAGTTGGTATGAAGAGGTCTCAAAGACCACAAGCAAAGAGCAAAAAAACCAAGACCGCACACAAACACTTTTTCTGCAGAGCACGCAGTGCACGAGCCCATGGCAGCTCAACAACTCTTATAGCTCAAGCTTTGAGACTTCAAACTACAATAACTGAAGGATCACATGATATTAAATGTATCTACAGCATGAATTTTCATTGACAAGACAGGATCGGTTTTGCCATGACAAGCATAAATGTTTCTATAATTCTAGTTGCCATGCTGGACTGATGAGGAGTTGGTCTGATCTGCTCAAGGACCTTCAATGGAGAACACTAACTCTGAATATAACCTGATTACACAGGGAAGTTACTGTTCCCTACCAGTTGCAAGCAGTGAATCCATACTGTCACGTTCCTACATATAAGAATTTTAAATAAATAAATAAAATATTAGTTCTTCAGTAACAAGAAGGCATAAGAACCAGTAGTGGAGTTCAGCAGCAAGACTCAGTCCTGACGTTTAGCTACCAATCAATCCATTTGCCCCTTACACCAAGCAAGGTTGAGGAGTTCAAGAAGCAAAGAACAAGAAAACGGGTTTTAAATGTTTGGGCAACAGATTTGCACTGAGAAAAATACACTTCCTTCAACTGCAACATCAACGCCACAAACAAAAATATGCTGCTTTTTTTTTACCTCCTGTATTCAGCAGTGTGTTTAACCCTGGAGCTGTCAAGCTCCATCATGAATAATGAGCCATGACAACACTCCAAGTGATCCTTGGAGAACAGACCAGTTTTTACTATATGCTACACAAGGCAAAACACTTATACTCCCATGGTACTGTACCTGCTTTGAAAATATACAGTAATGTGGCCATCAAGAGGAGACCACAAGTAAATACACAAAAAATAAGCTACTTCCTGCTATTACATCACTTACAAACACACAGTGATAAAACATGTAACATCCTATTTAAAACTAAACCAGGACTGAGAAGGAGATTTGTGTCACTGAACATGCATTTCACACAATTTCACAGCCGAGGAACATCTGCATTCGAAACAACCCATGGTTGCTACAGTACAAAGAGACAGCACCCTGCAGGTCTCGCAGCAGTGTGCTCGGTGACCTCCAGCAGACAAGCACAAACATGGGACAGAAGGACAGCCTCTGTCCCAAGCACCCGCCACCACTCTCAACTGCTGGAGGTCACCGAGCACACAAGCACAAACATGGGACAGAAGGACAGCCTCTGTCCCAAGCACCCGCCACCACTCTCAAAACATCCCCTTCCCCATACACATGGCATTGCCAGAAAGTATAACAAACTCCAGTGGCTCGAGTGACTGATTGAAGCTCCTCTACACCAACACCCTAACTATGCCAAGGCAGGCACAGTGCAGGTAAACAAGTAATTGCAAAAGACCATTCTGCTGTACTCCTCCCAAGCTCGAGGGGAGGAGGAAGAAAAAGCAGGAGATTCATCTAAACAAAGGAAAAACTAGGAAGAAACAAGCTGAAGATTTAAACAGGCATTCACTTCTCTCTTAAATAAGAGGATGTGGTTCCAAATATCCCTTAAAAAAATATAACCTGTTCAGGAAATAAATGTTAATTCATTAACAGGCACCTGGAAAACACGCGTGTTCTCTAACAGACCCAGCAGCAAGCATCTGTTCTGCATTTCTGCAAAGGGAAAAAACAAATATATCCTTATTCCTGACCTGTCTGCAACAGGGTATTTTTTCATGGCTTTATAGTGTAAAAAGCTTGCCTTTATTTCTGTGCCATTTCCTAGTCTCATTGGCACAACCAAAAACACAGCACGTCGCATTTCCCCTCTCTGTAGGGGCACCACTTTACTTACACTTCAGTTTCAAAAGTTACTATAAACCATGGGAGCTTTCAAAAAAGCTCTGGAGAGCAAGAAAGCAGCAATGTCAGACAATAGATGCTTGCCTTTCCTTAAGCTGCTAAGTTTGCAGTGTCAGACAGCAGAAACTAGTCCTGAGCACTTTGAGGAACACTGCCCTCTCACTGAACTGCTGTTAAAAACTTGAGCCCTCTCCTGCAGGACTGGATGGCTCTTAGAGAACTGAAGCAGAAAGCCTCTAGTTCTTCTTTATGGTTGAAGCTGGAGAAGAGCTTCTACCACTGAAGGAATAACATACACAAAAGTGTGTTTAGTGACAATTTAGTTTTTAATTTGGGGGTAAAGCCACCCATATCCCACCTCCACCTGTTCTCCTTCTCCTCTACTCACCTCTTCCCCATACAGGGCACTCCACAGCTACTCACAACATGCTAGATCTCCCCTTCCCCTGCAGCACTCACAAATCAGCAAGACCTGTGCTACCACCGCACGCTATTGTGCACTACCACAATCTGCGGTTCAAAACAGTTCTGCTCTTAATAAAGGACTCACTCTATACTCAAAGAGGTCCCCAAATTACAAGGACAGTAATTTTCTTTTTAGCATTACAGTTAAAATGTCCTCAGCACTCCGCATACACTGTTGGATGCTCCCACTCTCTGATAATATATTTCCAGTTATGCCCCACATCACAGCTCTGCACGTTTAGGAATTCCATTCCCTGCTAGCAATATTTGGCAATAAGATCCCTTTAAAGAAGGCTAATTACAGACTTCACTTGAACAGAAATTGGTACTGGGCCAATCTGTAAGCTCTTTAATAAGCTTTCAAGCTTCACTTCACACCAGGCAAGTCTTTGCTCTCCACCAGGAGCAGCAACATAGCGATAAAAGCAAAGGTGGAGGGCTCGCCACTGCAAGAGGAGGGAAGGTCACAGCTCTAATTCTTCTCGCAGCACTGCACCTTTTCCATGCTTATATCTCCTTGGAGATACACTGCCCGTTTCACAAAAGAAAAGCGATGGAAGCCAGTTCAGATATCATGAAAATAATGAAAAGGAGTCACAAAAAAAACCCAGCTGACAGTTGTATCAGGAGGGCAACAAAGACCAGTATGACAGAAAGTGGGTCAAGGACTCAAAAGATAGGAATTGATAGAATTAAGGAAGCATGGTCACATATCACAAAGGAGTGTGGCATTTTCTAAGAACACTTGACTGAAGACAGATTTTAAAGGGATGGAGGAACCCACAGCAAAGTCTCTCAAGCACCTTAGTATCTAGTCGCATATCAGAATAAATGTTTTCTGCCTATATGTGCCCAACCTAGCACAGAAAACAGTAGTTCCACCTGGAAACAATGCTCCTCTCCACCTATGTACTGCTGCCACTTCCCCTCTCTGTAAGCTGTGTCCACAACACCTAGTGAAATCACATTTCAATCAGACCATTTTCCTGACGGGGATTAATGCAAGACTGCAAAACACCCTCCACGTTACCTGCCCAATAATTAGGGGTAATTGATGTAGTGACGGTCAACAGAAAGATGGTCCTGTTTTTAAGATACAAGACTAGGAACCCAAGAAAATCACACAAGAGCTTTCTGTGCAAGATTGGACAAGTCATTTTCCACTGTGGTCGATGACTACACAGCATTACATGCAGATGTCACACCTGTACTAAAATACTGCTGTCAGAGTGGCTGACTGCCCAGAGGATCCCAGCTGGAATCTGTGGGAACCACACACACTGAGAACACAGCTGCCGGGAAGTCTCCAACTGGGAACTCAACCCACAGGCACTTAAAACAGAGGATTTGTGAGTGTTACACGTGTAAAGCACACACATCAGTGATGTCTATTTGACAGAGATTAAACCCATTAATATCTACAACATCCTCAGCTTTTAACATACCTAAAGGCTTTCCCTA
>NW_010143296.1:8102-31445 GCF_000699245.1 Pterocles gutturalis
TGCTAAACTAAAAGAATGACTTGTGACAGCAGCAGACTTTTCTCCTATATACGGCAAGGCTTTAAGAGGCCAACAGAACCACTCCTGCAAAAGGGCTACACATCGACTCCCTAAACACTATTAAAACACATTTTAATTGTCTTGGAGGACACCTCTGGTGGCAGGGAAACAGAGTCATGGTACAACTGCAAAGCTTGACACATTAAATTTTGAAAGGCAAACCACAAGTCTGACCACTCCCCAACCCCGAAAAGCTGAGAACAAAAAAAAGTAGCAGGAAAGGAACTATCTTTATCCGGCCTTATCCTCTGAAGTACCCATGCAGATGAAACGTTAGCAGGGCTTCCCAAATGAAGACAGATCTAGCAGGAAGAATTTCATCTAAAACCTCAAGACTATCAAAATATGATTAGCTGAACACAGACTACCATAACAGGAAACAATAAGAAACCTGAGATGTGTGTTAATAGTTTAACACACACGCATGCAGAGCTTATCAGAAGTGCGAAGGCATTAAAAAAAAAAGCACTAATTCAAATACAGATATTTGCCAGCAGCTGTATCACCATCATATTCTTTAGCTGGTTTTGATTCAACTCAGTGGACATCAGGTTAATCCCACAGGACAGTATCATGCACTTCTGTAATAGCTCCTGACCTCACTTCTGTGTTTGAGCCCTGCTGTAGTGTCATGACTAACTATGGCAAGCAACAAATCACACTCTGTAAGCAGCCAGTGCCTGTCCTTTCTCCTTTCAAAGCTTTCATTCAATTCTGCATTTTTTAAAGTCATGCTGCTTCAAAACAGCTGATCCAGATGGCAGATATTTGGATTTCAAACTTCCCACATGGTGATGTGGCTCAAGAAGATAAAAACTGTTGCTACCTGCTGCTGACCTACTTCTTTAATTTGTTTCCTGCCATACAACAGATTAAACAGTATGGTTCATTGAAATAGTCTTCCACACCTACCCACTGCTATGTAGCAAATATAAAATAAAATTAACAGAGCAAGGAAGAGGAAGGGGGAAAAAAAGCAGCATGATCCAGTGAGGGGTTGGGGGAACAACTCTCACCTCTCTCATAGTCATCTTCCTCTATTGCTTTTTCCTGAAGCTTCTGAAGCCTTAAGATCAAGGATTTCACCTATGCAAAGAGAAGAAAATTAATTATGAAGGTACATTTAAAACTATTTAGACTATTAATCTCTACATAATACAAATTTAATGGATTACTACATCACTAGAATAGCCCAATTTTGAGATTTAAGCCCAATATTTGTTAAGTGGACAGACATATTTGGAATTCAGATGAACTGCAGCTACTTGAGCCAATCATGGCTTTAGTCCAAACACATATAGAGAACAAACCATATTTCTCAAAAAGCAAAAGAGATCGTGTGATTGTATGATATTTTTCACCCTTTGAATAAATCAAAGTAAGGATTATTAGAGGATGCTGTCAGCATGACATCTACTTCTGATCACATTGTACTCAGTGTGTTCTTAAGCCCCTTCCAACAATCTTTTGCCCACTGAGTTTTGCACAGAACAAAACCAGACTTTCCATATGCAAACCACATTTTCTTCTGTAAGTAAAAAAGAGAAATACAGTATTAATATTTTGGAACAAGTATATTTGTATTATGGCACAGAAAATTGTGTTCATATGCAGCCACTGAATTTCCATTAAAATACAATTTAGGCTCATCTACATAATGTTGACACTTGCATTTTCAGAGATGTTCAAATTGCAAATGCTATGTGGGGGGAAAAAAGCAAAACACCAAGAATACCTATACCACATACAGAGTGCCCTCTCACACCCTAAAAGAAATTCTTACCATGATAAAGTTTTATTTTAAAACTTACTGGGTCTGTTTGTTAACATGAAGGGTCTGGACCGAAGTTCTAAATTCACTAAAAATTTGTAAGGTTAGGTGTGCATTCAAAAGCCATTATAAGTTTTTACTGCTAGAAGAATTTGGTTAGAAGGTAGGCAGTCCTCATCGCCATGCCAGCCACAGCCTAACGTAGCTACAGGTACAAGACTGAAAAGTGTTTTCTTGTTATTACATTTATACATCACCTGTACCAAACAAGCCACTACCAGCACTGAAAAAGGCAAGCCTGGAAAAAGAAGCAAGACATTGTCATAGCCTGAAGCCTGAAAGCGCTTGGGAAAGCATTTTCTAATACAAGAAAAATCCATACTTTAGACATTCTACTTTTACAAAAGATTATGCTCCTCCCTGAAATTCTTTCATATCTAAATCCTTATATTTAAACTCTAAATTGGATAGAGAAAAATAGGTACAGCCAGGCAACAACTTAATAAAAACAGTAATTGTGACTACACAATCAATACACACATCAGGCAAGACATTTAAATTAATCGTACCCTTTCTAAATATGGTACATGAAAGTGGACTAGTTAGAAGAGAACCATAAAAAAATAAAGCCAGAAAATAATAAAAAATAATAGGTTATAGGATGCCCCAGATGAAAAACAAAACAAAAAACAACATTGTATGTACTCCCTTTTTCTCAAGGCTTTATTTTGTTTTTCACATCCTGAAACTCCAATGTTTTTTCTCTGAGGCTGGTGAGGAATGTGTAACGTATTGACGGGAGGAGCCCTAAATCCTTAACATGAATTATTTTCTGCATTTTATGCCATACTTTTGATAGAGTTTTAAAGAAGCCTGCGGTAGAAATGATTCAAATGACACTTTTTTCATATAGATGATGTATAACAGCCATCTATACAGAGAGTACAGCTTTGCTGCTGTTTGCAGTTTTATCCCATCATGCGCTCACAGTGGCAGGTCATTTAAAGTCTGCTTGGGTACCACAGCCCAGGCATGCCCATGGCAAATCAACTGATGCTGTCACAGTAAAGTGCTTTCTGTTTCCAGGCTGGTCAGCATTTGGAGCTCAACTAATCTACGAGCTGCTTCAGCGTGGCATGTCCTGTATCTGTACCATGTGATGACCACTTCGCTTTTTCTGTATCTATTAAAAAAAGTAATTTTAACAACCTTGGTATTGTCTCCTTTTTTGACTACAGTTGCCTTTGTTCCTTTGTGAAAAGTTTGAGACTTGCTCATTATCATTATAACAGGAAGGTGCTTCAAATTAAACATACACAAGTGGATAACCAAGGGCAAAGACATCAGAAGGCACAAATCCCCAATTCTCCATTCAATGAATTAATGAATACAGAAATTAAAGATAGCAATGTTTCTTTTGTGCCTATCAAATAAGCATACTGAAGAGACAGAAAAAATAATTTCCTATTTTGATTACGTTATATATTCCCAAATTTGCAGCAAATTAATTTCCTAAACCATCCCAGACTATTGGGCACATTGTCATTCCAGGCATGAAGTCAAAGAAGCTGCTCCATGTCAATGCACCTGAAGTCTGTAAATAAGAGAACCTAGCTTGAGTCCTACACGCATCCATGAAAAGGAAGTATTAGAGCATCATAAGCCCAGGTCAGATGTAATGGAGAGAAAAGTAAGAATAAAAGCTTCTCGACCTCCTGTCTTACCCAGACAGGAGGGTTGTGCAAAGCATCCCCAGAGCAGGTTGTTTCACCAGGCCTAAAGACAACACTGTGCATCTCAGCAGGTATGTCTGAGCTGACAAGTCACAAGAACCTGAGTTTCTGAAAAGCATCCCAGAAACTCAGCACACTAGTGAGACACTAAAAAAAAAAAAAACCCACACAACACACCAAACAAACCACCCCACCACACAACACGAAGCAAAAAACCCACACCCACCCAAAAAATCCACCACACAAGAGAAACCCCACCACCCACTTAGTGTGCCTTGAACAAATTTCTGAGATCTATCAAGTCCACATTAATCTCTGGATTACTGCTTCCTACATGCACAATAAAGCCAATATTTGGCTCCTTATTGCAGGTAAGCTCAGAATGGTTTCCCTCTGATGTCCACCTGCCATTCCAAAAAACTATATAAAAAAACATAACTGATCCTTAAAGTTTCCCCCCCTCTCCTCTCCCACAAAGAGCACAGTGAATGAGATTGCCTGTATATATGGTAGGTATACCTGTGGGTAGCCATACATGCAAAAAGAAAGACTCGCCCCAACAGCCCAGTAATCCTCTGGGGTGGAATTTAAAAAAAAAAAAGGTACAATTCCCATTCTGAGTTACTGCAGGGACTTGACCCTCATTTTTCTTTGTGCAGGGATAAAAAAAAAGGTAAATTCCCATTCTGAGTTACCGCAGGAACTTGACCCTCATTTTTCTTTGTGCAGGGAGAGTACTACTAGATTACAGGCTACTCTCACTCAGGTGCCTCACTCCAAGAAATCTTTGACTAAACTTACACATTTACAATTATAAAGTCTAGGGTTGTTAAATCACGGTACTTCAAGGGAAGAGTTCTTACCACCCCCAAATTTTGTACTACATATACTCCAAACTGCAGACAAAACAGACACCTGTGAAAGAAAATTGTATTGTTGAATTTAGAAACTGATGTGAGACATATGAGAAATTAGAGGATCACAGTCTCAGTATAACATAGGAATCAGGTACTGCAAAAACGTCACTTTTTTTCCTAAAGAACCAAAAAGGAAAGGAAAACGGTTGTCTCACTTTTATCATGCAGACTGCTATCACTTTTTTTCCTAAAGAACCAAAAAGGGAAGGAAAATGGTTGTCTCACTTTTATCATGCAGACTGCTACTGTAAGCCTCTATGAACAAATGTCACAAAAACCAATAACATCCCAACTCCTATATCAACTTTGACTTTGGCACTATAAATACAAATGTTTTGGGGGCCACGAGGAAGAATCAAAGGTGAAGGGAGATAACTAACCTTTAGCATACTGCGGTTGCCAAGCAGACAGTCCTGTAGCACTGGCTCATATTTTTTCATCAAAGTATCCCAGTTATGGTCACTAACAGTAAAGCTACTTTCATAGCCTGAGGTGACAGAAGAACCAGCAGATGCTGCATCTGAGAAATCTGCAGAATATGAAAGTGTTGCATCTGTATCCGAGAAAGAGACCGTCTCACAGTCCTGTACTTTATCAATTGCTGTGGTCTCATTTTCACAGTCCGAATCCTCCCTGGGCCTGGGGAAGCAATGCAAAGCTCCCAAGTGCTCATGAGGCTGTGTCATCTCCTCTGGCTTCTGCAGATTTCCTGCAGTGCTGGGATCTGGAACGTACTCAGCTTCCTCGACGGTTAACTTCCCTTTAGCATCACTTACTCCAGAGGATGAGTTCAGGGAGAGTTGTATGAAGCTGAAACTTGAACTAAAGCTATCATGTGCACCAACAGAATGAGAAACAGCATCTCTGGTTTGATATTCACAGTTGTTATTCACTTCTGTCTGATCCGAAGCATACATACTTTGAGGCTCACCCACTTCAGCGCTGTGGCTCTTCTGCCACGTACAGCACACAGCAGAAACGTCTCCTTTGCTTGTTGCTGCGGCAGGGTAAACTGGTATCACTGTATTTTCCGACTGTGGACTCTTGTAACACGAAAGATTTTTGCAGCTCTCTGGCGTATTTCCAGTAGTGGTCAACATTATTATGCCATTAGCAGGAACTACAGTACTATCTGCAATTGATCTGCTGTGTACGAACTCAAAGTTATTTTTGCATTGTCTGCGTAGAAAGCAGTTCTCAAAGTCTCCGCAATGCTGCCTGCCATATTTGAGCTCTTCCGGGCTGAACAGCTTGCAGGCACCCAGGGACTGAAACCCTATCTGCCGCTGAGCTTCTGGCCTCATGTATCCTGGTCTTTTTGCCAGTTTCTTTTTACGAAGAGAGCCTGCAGGCACTAACTGCTCCTGACCATCTGAGGGAGGGGGGAGGAAAAAAAAAAAAGTCATTAAATTGTTTCTGCAGTTTCCTAGGCGTAACATATTGTAGCATCTGAAAAAAATTGTTCCAGGAATGTCAAACAGTGCATCGGTTTCCATTTCAACACAAAGACACTGACCATACTATAGAGGAGAAAAGTTGTTACCAGGGAATGCTGTGTGTATTCAGCTACTTTCTAAAGAGTTTGCACCTGCTTTCAAGTGAACTCACCTGATTACTTCTATCAGGACACAAACCTGGGTACAATGAACTACATCATCTTCCCCATTCACAGTGATGCCCTGCACACCCCCAATTCACTTAGCAGCAAGCTAAAGCACAGACTAAGTCTCTCTGATCCAGACTGATTTTCAAATTTACAAGCACAACTAGGAAAGAACTTAATCTGTATCAAAAAGATGAGAACCATTCTCGCAAAGAAATTTTGGGTATAATCTCTTGTTGCCCATGTGTAGTTTCTTGTGTTCATATCCATGTTTTATTAATGCAAGCGAGAAGTCCAGATTCTATTTCCAGAACAGATGTGACCCTGTAACACCCCATGGCTGCATATCTCTCAGTCTACTGAGATACTTTAAGTTTTCATTTAGATTTACTGTACTACCTATTGTCCCAAATGTTAAGTTGAAGCTTTGCATTCACGACCATCAGTCCTAGAAAACTAATGCTACCATATGCTTGCCAGCATTACTGTAATATTAATATATTTAAGAAAGGGCCTCTGTTCAACAGCTCAGTTTCCCACATATACCTTACATAGAATAAAGAGATAAATTTTCCACTTGCAAAGCAGAATAGAAAGAACTAAGATAAAAGCCACAAAGAACATTAGAAGTGGCAGACCAGAATGTGGTACCTTGTCTTTGTTTTCTGTACATTTCCATTAAAAAAAAGTTATGGGTAAAAGGTTACATGGTGACTACATTCAGCTTCTTATGGATTTGCCACTAGTCAAAAGGTATTCCATTCTTCTGTTCTGCACCCAATCAATGGGAATACAAGCTATGCATCATCATCCATTTTGTAACACAAACGGATATTGACCAGGCCTATTTGCCAGAATCACCCTTCCAAGGGAACCAGTCACTAGCTGAATTATGCCCTCGATTAGCAGCCCTCTACTAACTGAAACAGAATCAACTGCCAGAATTTCAGGTGTTAGAAAAATTCTCATCACCCACACAGAGCTCCTTCAAAAACACAAGTTTTAGGAAAGGAAAAAAAATTTTCTTTACATGCAATACATCTAATATTCATCCCTAATCACAACGCTTCACCAACTTTTACATTGAGAGATGCGCACATAATCTAAACTCCTCAGCAACGCCTAAGAGAGGTCTCATACACACCTCACTACAATGACATCCTATGGAAAAATGTAAGCATCGGACCTGAAACTTCCCAGGAGACTTTTCCCAACATTCACTACACTCTCTCCAAATAACCTTCAACAAAAGCAATTTATACTTTTTCTAGAATAGTGGCACATCTCACCATGGGGCTGCAGTTAAGCTTCTGTATTCGGCTTCCTATCACCATAAATTAGAATACCCCAGCTGCCTCTTACGTTCTCTTTTGTCAGAGGAAAAAGCATCACAGAAATCAGAAATAAAAAAGGTCATGGAGTCTATCAGCCTGTCTGCCATAAAAAGACAGTGAAATGCTGTACTGGGAGTAATTTAATAGAAGACTTAACAAATGGGAACCACTCTTGGAGTACAGGAAAAAATTGAACAAAATGTTCTTTAGAATTTAATTCTTTTAATTTATATACAAAATAACAGCCTAAACTTGCCTTCAGCAGAAGAAATCAGTCATGTAGAAAAAAGTCATTCTAAGACTGGATATACTTTATCACCATTGACAAAGGCTGATCACAGGCCTCATCCGTAAAAATGGAAAGGGTTCTTTGGTTTAATTAAAATCAGTTTAAAATTGATCTCACTAAATCACTACGAATTTCTAAAGCAGACAGATAATTACAGCTCTTTAGACATTAAATTTAAACTAAGCTCATGTAAGTAAGGTTTAAATTGGCCAAAGTCTTAGATATTTGCACCAAGTGGACTGGATGCAATCCTAAATTATTTGAGCCAAAGTGATACAATTTCAGTATCCTGGAACTAGTCCACACAAAACACACACATCTGTGCCCTACTCCCCACATTTGCAGGTAACCCTTTAGACAGGTTTACCATTCAGGTCCTTTATGGGCTCCAAGTCTGCCTCCTGCCTAGTCCAGGAGCACAAATCCCTCATCCAGCTACCAGAGCAGCACCGCTGCCTGAGTTAGACTCGAGATTATAGTCCAAGCAACAGGCTGCTCAGAGGATTCTGTGTGGAGAGGGCGACGGGTCCTCAGCCCCAACGTAGCTGCACCTGAGGGTGAGGCAGAGAAGGAATGGACGGACACAGAGCGGGGACCAGCACCTCAGGAGGAGCACTCATGCCTTTCCCAAAGGAAAAGGGAGGGAGGAGGCAGCCACAGCCTGATCCCTGGCTCCAGCTAGAGAGTAGTCACAGTGCCCTCAGCCATCACAAAATCCAGCCAGGATGTCACTATGGCTTTTGGGTATATTGTTTGTGTGCTGTTTACCCTTCTGCCACATCCCTTTTCTGAAGCCAAAGAGCATTTCCCACTGGTGGAAAGAGCACATTCTCTTGTACCCAGCCTGAAGCTAAAGGACAGGGGAACAGTCATCTAATTTATTTCAGATAATCAGTCTTTGTTTTCAGCCACAAAAGTGGCAGTTCAGGTTTTTTTATCAAATGCTCTAGTAGCATCTGTGGACAGAGAAGTGTAACTACCTTGCATTTTTGTGAAGTCCACTAGGATTTATAGATCAGTACAGAAATTCTGAAGCAACCACCTCCCCGCCCCTGCGTTAAACACATAATGCAGAATGCTTGTGAGTTCATTAAGTTCTCCCTGAAAAGTAACTGAGAGATTATATATGCAGTTTTAAAGAGCTCAACTATCTGAATATACCTATATTGCACACAGTTTATTTTTATTAGAATAACAAATTCACCTTCAGAGCATTTGTGGGTGGTAACTGTGATGTGGAGGAAAAGACACTTGGTCATATTCAAAGCCAACTATTAAAGCACTGCTCCAAGCAATTTCTGTAGTGCTGTTTCTGTTCAGAAAGCCTTAAACACCTGCATTAAAGTGTATGCAAACAAACAGGTTCAAATATTTGTTATTTACAAACATAGAGACACACACGTTTAACCTATGAGTAACAAAAAATGAACCACTCTCAGGGATTAATCAATCTGAAATGACAACAACCATTACTGTTCAGTTCCTATGTCATAAAAATATGTAAAATGTTGCAGGTTCCTAATTAATCAGTTATATTTTGACTCATTTGCTGAATTTCAAAGGTACCACAAAAATACTCAAAATCAGATGGCACTGATCTCAACACAGCCTATGTTAAAACAAGCCAGCATCATCTCTTCACACAAGTAAGCTTTCAAAGAAAGTTACTTTTGAAGAAAGACTTTTATAACTCTTAAAACACAAAGGTCCCATTCCGGTTTTTCAACTCACTTACTGAATGACAACTATACTTTGATTTAACTAGCATTTTATAACATGTATCTTTAGGGGACAAGCAATGGCTGAGCTACATTGTATTTGATACCAATTACAAACTATTTCCTCACCAAGGGTTCCTGCAGTTTCTAAGGTTGCAGGCTGGGTTCAGTAATTCAACTGTTAATTTCAAAGACATAATGTACAAAATATTCTCTGAAGTCATTAAATGCATATTAGCTTCTATTCTTCATTTAAAAAAAAAAAACCACACTTCAAAGAGTTGTGATTTCTAAAACAGTGGTCTTCCCTAGCCAGTGTTTAAATAATTGTATGTTTATTGAGGTGCTCCCATAATGAGCATGTCATTGAGTTGTTACATTTAAGCTACTTACCTCCACAGTGGAACAACCTATTTTAAGCCATTTGATGAAACTGCAGCACCTCTCTCTCACATAAGAATTACATCAGCTGATAGTAGTTTCAATATGCCCATCAATTTTTTCCCCCCAAGAAAAAAAAAAAAAAGTGTTTTAAACCTGGGTTTGCCTTAACATTAAGAATGAAAAAAAATATTTATTAAAAAGTAATCTGGCAAATATCGAACACTTCCTATATCAGTAACAATCCTATTTAGCCGGGGGGAATAAGAGCAGCTTCGCTTTCCTTAATTACATATTATAATCGTGTTCGACATTACTAACACCTTAAAACACATCTGCATCCATCAGTATTCAGCAGTGCATTGACTATGACCTATTTAGCCAGGGGGGATAAGAGCAGCTTTGCTTTCCTTAATTACATATTATAATCATGTTCAACACTAACACCTTAAAACACGCCTGCAGCCATCAGTATTCAGCAGTGCATTGACTATGCACAAAAGCAGGCTTTTTCACAAGCAAGTGCATTACTGCATCAGGGCCTAAGTGTCTTGATGTGACAAAAAGAACAGAAATATGCCTCTCTGATCTTTTTAAATTTTAAAATATAATAAGTATCCAGCTTGTGAAAGCATGTAGTTGCACTATGAAGGCTTATGTAATAGCTAATCAACCCCCTAGGGCTAGCAACCTGAGACCCAGGGCTTGGCTGTTACAGAAAACTGCATTCCTCCAAGCTGAATGAAAATTACACCACCCAACTTCTCCACTGTGGCCTTAGAGGGAAACTCATTTTGTTGGCCAGAGGAGTGGCCAGATTCACTCCAGAACAGCCCGGTGACTCTGTGCTGTCTCAATAAAGCAGGATCACTTAGAGCACAATACTGTCAAAAAAATAGACATTTCTGTACTTTTCATTTTTGTTCTCATGCAGACAGCTACTGATACAGAAGTCCCAAGGAGGAGAAAAAGGAAAAAAAAATAAAGCCAGGGCAGCCCAAGACCTTTGCAATAACCGTCAGCTTAATCCTGTTACAGACACTCCTCACACATCTCATTCTCCAGCTACTACATTTCACGTTCAAAATTAATCTCTGGTTGATGAGCCTCAACCCAATTAGTCTCCAAACCTCCTTATACAACAAAACACACTGGGGGAGAACACCAGCAGGTCTGGGAAAACAAGCCAGTACCAGCACAGCCAATAACAGAAGACACTTCTCCACAAACATCCATCCCAACTTGCTTTAAACCTGTGAGTATAATTCTTTTTAACTTATACATAAATTAGACTAATTCCTCCACTTCCCAAGGAGTCAGGAGGACGCACAAGTTGCAATCCTACAGAAAACACTCACAATACAGAATCAATGGTCATTTCAGGAGTTTTGGGGTTTTTTAAGGTTTGTTGGTTTTCTTCCTGAGTAAAGAACCTTTTGTTCCCAGTTTCAGTACAAAAGTCTGTGGAGGCAGTCCATGCAAGTGTCAAGCAGAGAGAATGCTCTCGTTCTTTCAGTGAAGATCTGAAAACAGCTTTAAATATCACACAGAAATAGAGGAGCGAGGATTTTGCATAAAAACTGTGAAGTTTAGTTACATCCTAAATTAATCTTCAAACAACACTTAATGGGTTTGCAGTCCTATCCCACTTCACCAAACATGCATGTGAATTATGAAATTAGTACACAGCAGTCCTTTTCAAGAATGGTCTATTAACACACCACACTTCTCCTTCATCACTCTGTCTCCGGAGTGACAGTGTGGATTCCCACTACTTCTGCTCAGTCAGATCATCTACAGCAAGACTCTAATATAAAACTCATTGGGGGGAGGGGGAGGAGAATTAAAAAAAAAAAAAAAAAAGTGAAGTGTGAGCACACATTGACAGCAGTCAATTTCTAATTCAAGCACAGTTTGAGTGCTCCGGCTTGGAGATTTGAATTTTTAATTTCACCAAGAGAGTGGGTTCCAAATTAAGCCTCTGATGCACAGTCAGTCTGAAACCAGAATTGAGTTTACTGAAATAGAAAGCAATTTTCTCTTAACAGCTCAGTAGTGATCACATATAACGAAAATAAAACAACGTGGCAGTTCCTATATTGCCAAGGGTGAGGAGTCAGAATGCTTTTAACTTTACAATTTAATATCAAAGTCCCAGGACAAATGCTCCTCCTCTGCCTGCTGAAGGAAATTTACCTTACAGCCCCAGTCAGGCTGTCAGGACATGATGTCAATGCTCTCTAGACAACAATGGAGATGAAGCAGAGCTCCAGACATCAGGAAAGCTGAACAATAACCTCCCACAGAAAGCATGGCATCTCAGGGTGCAACTTCCATACAAGATACTGCAAAAGCCAGGCATGTGCACAAACTGCAATCACAGCACTGCACAGGACACAGAGCCCAGCGCAGCGAGGAGCCAGGCAAACGAGCAGCACTGCTGCCTCACCCCACACCCTGGAAAGACTATCTCAGGGCTTTTCATGAACCCCTGCAACTATTAATGCTCTCACAAAATTTTCTGTACTCCGGTATTCTCTGCTCTTTGCAGCGGTGATTGTGTGGATCGGGCTTTTGGTGGCTGACAAGAGATGGCCACTCTGAGTAGCAAACGAACATTCTCAGCTGAACCCACGAGGATCAGACTGCAGCACTGCTCTCCTACCTAGATGGCCACTCTGAGTAGCAAACGAAGATTCTCAGCTGAACCCACAAGGATCAGACTGCAGCACTGCTCTCCTACCTTCAACAGCTACACAGACAACTTTATTTAGTGCAAGTCCTTGCTAAAGGCCAGCAGATTACTCAGCATCATCAGTCTGTAGATGTTATAGCCAGTGAGGGGTCAACCTTTGTGCTTTAGCAAGCCAAGTGCAGCTCCCTCAGAGACCTACACTGGTAAGCAGGAAAGATGCACATGGTATCCCTTTTGAGATCTTCGGTGAGAATACGGCTTGACCTTTACAATCCTTACCCAAGCCTGTCGACAGACAAAAGAGAAGTTAGAAGTTTGATTTACTGGGTCTGAAAACACAAAAGTGAAGACATCAGCTATATCCTTTCCCTCTAGCACGGAGGAGAAAAGTCGATAGTTCAGGGGAACTTCTGAGATTATTCTATGAACAAGCTATGGAAGAAGTACTATAGCAGATATTGCTGAAACTACAATAGAATACTAACCACAGGCACAAACACCTCTCTTCTAGCAGAAATCACAGCTCCTTTCAAATAAGGTGGGACAGAAGTCACTCCACCTAGAACAAGTTGATATCCAAAAAGAAAAACATAACACCAAATTAACAATCCAGGAAAGCATGTAGTTTCTCTCTAGAGGGTAACTGCATTTAACTTCAGAATTTAGCAGATGTGCCAGCACAGAGTGATGATGGCAATCAATTCAAAGGATGAGAAGATCTCAAGAAAGGGCTAGAGAGCACTCGAAGAAGGCACCTACCAGCTCTAGACAACTAGCAGTCCATACCTTCCCAAATAAGAGCCATGGCATCAGAGACCAAACTTAGTGCTTCCTGCCTACGTTACCAGGTATTGCAGGAACACTCCCTCCATAATCAGACTGCTGGAGTGATAACTTAGACAAGATCTGAGCAACTGCCTACTCAGCTTCAGGCAGAAGCAGAGAGTTACCCCATACACCTCACACCATGACTGGAAGCTAAAGACTCAACAGGACCAAAGCCCTATCATCATGCAGGTTCAAAAAGCCATGCCCCCTAGAGGCACCCAGGGATCAGGGGATACAGTCAAGCAGCAGCCAGCCAGACCACATGCTGAGGGAGGACATCATCAACACTAACAGATCTTGTTGTCATGCGGCCAACAAGCACAAGCCTCTCCCAGCCCCACAACAGCATTCCCCTCAACACCAAACAAGCATATCTCAATTTACCTCCAAAAGTCCTCCTTACATGAGCTTCCAGGCTCTCCAGCTCCCTCAGACCACCCTATCCCACCCCTTCCCAGAGGGAGAACCTTCCTGCTTCGCACTCCCTACCAGCTGATCTCAGAATTTTCTAGGCTTCTCCAGGTGCATATAAAAGGAGCCCAACCCCATTTCAGCTGTATCCACTGATTTCATTGCTTGCCTCCAGGTGCTCAGCTTTTTCACTGCCAGGACTTCAGACAGTTCTCAGGGTTTCTGTTACCTCTTTCACAGCATACACACAGTTTGTACGAGCATCTAAAGCAAACCCCACTCTAAAGACACACTGACTCCATTCATCCCCTTTGAGATCATCTCAATGAAAACACTCTTGCAAGAGATTCTTTCCCGTGTCTGTAAATCACTGCTATTCACATCTAGCAAAGCAAGACAATTACCTGCCACAATTTACTCTGACAGTCTCCCTGGGCTAATACATCTTAGTGAGTAATACAGGTTACACCTATTAACATATGCCTATGATGTTCAACAAAAGCACAGATTTTAGCCAGAGGTTTTTTAAACTTATTTCTGTCACATGCTATTTGTGATCTACTTATGTATTCCTACCCAAGTACAAGGCCATAGTATCTGCCACCTTTCACTGAACCTTACCTGTCTGCTTTTACTACCCAAGTAAATTGAACGCAGTATTAATCTTCAAAAAAATTGTACCCTTACAGGAGACAGCTTAAAGATGCTTCTTGGGTGCCAAGGACTCTGTGTGATGCTGTAATGAAACAAAGTCTTAAGCAATATACTTCAAGTTAAAAAATAATGAGAAGTAAACACAAAAATCAGACTGACCTTTAAAAATATTCTCTATATTAAAAGAAGACTGTCTTGAATAAGCCAATGAAAGAGTTTTTCAGGTGAACACATTCTGGATTCAGCTCAGCATTTTAAATGGATAAAAAAGGTGCAGATTGCACCAGATGGTGTTAAACACACACACCTGAAAGGATCTGCTTTGGTAACAAAAAGCTTGGCAGAGGAAAACTTTGAATGCCACTCAAATCGTTCTCCAGAATAAATATAGATCATTAACTTGTTATTTCCAACACATTTTTTTTTTAGTTTATTATTTGCTTCAGAAAACCTGAATTCAGAACCCAGGATTAGCCGGGTCCTGTGCAAGGCAGCTCGCATCTGCCTCTCTTTCAGTTTCGTGGGACAGGACCCTTGGTAGCATTAGTGTCGCAGCAGCAGGGGATTTCTTCCCCTGCTTCTTTCAGGTTTACACATAGTACTCGTGACAAGTATTATTAAAAAGTAGCAGACAAAACTGCCACAGCTTCCTTTCAAGGAAATAATGCACTTTCAGAGACATTTGATCTCCTCAGTCGTGAGGTACAGCAGTAGTCTGATGTGTTAGTTTGTGGTTAGAGCAGATGACATGAGAAACTTACCCAAGTCACAAAGCGCAACCAAGACAGAATTTAGGACTAACACAGGACACCTGAAAGATATCTAGAAAAAAAGCATTTTCACTATAAGAATACACCTAAGGCTTGGTACCTTTAGAACTCCTGTCTTCATTGAGAAGATTGCAGATTTTAAAAGCAGCATTTAGATAGAATTTTATCTTAATATTCCAAAAACCATCAAACCTTAGAGTCACAGGTACCCCCAAGGGAGATTCTGCAATAATGCCATTCTGTGTGGTATTCTGTACAGCGAAGTTTCATTTGAAACCTGAGGTTTAACTTACATTTTCACAAGTAATTTGAAGCAAATACAAACATCATATTTAGATGACTCCTTATCTATAATATGACCTGCACCTGCCTACATTTTTGTACTCCAGATCTAAACAAGTCTATGCCAAATCACAGATCTGATACAGGAAAGTATCTTTATAAAATATCTTTTTTATAAATATATTTTATACAGGAAAGTATTTTTATAAAATATCTTCTGTCTAGGATAGTCCAAAGACAGAAGCTCATTGTTGGGCTCCTTTAATTTCCAAGTTAAACAGTGCTACCTTTAAGGTGGAAGAGGCAATAAAACTGTGAGAGATACTGAGAAGACACTTTTTCATTTCTGTACAATAAAAGTGTCATAGTGCTTTACTGAACAAAAACATACGAAACGTCTTAAACTTAAATTACCTTAAAGTCTGAGTCACAAGCAAGGACTCGTGCACCAGAGAAAGCCATGAAGACAGAACTAAGGACATCTTTAAGGTTAGAATGCCCTCTTTGGGTATAAAGATATATTTGCAGCAACAGTAAATTTCAGCAAATACAGTGCTATTTTATGCTATAGGAAGGAAAGTAAATAAAAAAATGCCAAGTGTGCTACTCTATAAATGGCATCTGATTACCCGCTACTAGCAAGAACATTCCTACATACCAACAGCGAGGACAACAGCAATCCACACACAGCAGCGCACATGGGTAAGCCAAGAAAGAGACAGGCATAACTTAACACAAGAGAGGTTCAGACTGGATACAAATAAAAACTTTTTCACCCTGAGGGCAGCCAAGCAGGCTACTCAGAGAGGTTGTGCAGTCCTTGGAGGTTTTCAAGACCCAACAGGATAAAGCTCTGAGAAACCTGGTCCAGCCTCAGAGTCAGCCCCACTTGAAGCAGGGAGCTGCAAAGACCTTCCGAGGTGACCTCCAACCCCTACTATCCTATCATACCTCTCTAAGCTTTAAATACACGTCTCAGGATTTGCAGTATTCCGCTAGTTACCTATACACACAACTAAAGTTCAAGAGTTTCATCTGTGAAGATGCATCCAACTTTGCAAGAAAGCAATTTGTCCAATTTAACTCCACAAAGGAGTCACAAGGAAGTTAGTAAACAATAATTTCATCACATCCTGGAAGCTGGAAACAGCTGGCTTTCTATGGACAAAATTAAGAATAAAAGGTCACTACTTGAAATAGGTTCTCAATGAACATTTAAGCATCCAGCACCCACAAAGAGAAATCACAAGCTTCAATGATGGCCAGTGCCTTAAGCAAGACAGACACAGTAAGGCATAATAACACAGGAACTCCTATTGTTCTGCAGCAGCAGACCTGTAGTAGTTAGCTGGTGATTAAATGGTGCTCGTGAGCATTATTTAAATGTCACTTTGATCTACTGTAGTTATTTCACAAAATGTTTATTACTGAGGCTTTTTAATGGGCTGTACAAACATTGGAAAGCATTTCTCTCAAGGCATCACTCAGTTTGTTATATTAAAAATTATTTTGATACCTTTTCCTAGGCTGCTTGCCAATTGGAGGACAAGACAGAGCCATCTGCGAGACTATAACTGGCTGAAGACACTTGCCTTTCCAAAACATAATCCTTTAAATGGTGCCAAGGGCATTACACACACACACAAAAAAAAATCTATCACCACCTCTGAACAGCTGCAACAAAACCTGCATCTTAAGATAAATTTCCTGGCAAAGGAAAGAGGAAGACCACCTCTGGCCAGTGAGTGCTGTCTCCACCCTGGAGAAGACGTTTTCCATGTCTTCCACCATGGAAAAAGGCAAACCTGAATACTCTGCCACACAGCTGTATCAGGCAGCCATAACTGTGCCATGGATGTATATGTTCTATATAACAGTGCACAAACACAGTTATTTCTGTATCCCCTCTTCGCTTTCTTGGTTTTATTTAGAATTTGAGGGATTACTGGGGCTAGTCTCTTTCTTCTTCCAGTACTTTGCAATGTTGGTGCTTAAAATACATATACAGACTGCTATACAGAATTCCTTAGAATAGCCTTAAGCTGTTCTCTGCACTGTCTTTACCTGGTCTGTTTGGGGTTTTTTTATAATTACCACTATTGTTACTCCTTACTTAGCTCCCTGCATCATAATCTCACTTTTAAAAACTTCTCTCATATTTTATATCATGATTTTCAAGTCATTAGAGATAATCTTTACATACCTAACACATATAACAACTCCTCCTAAGAAGAGACCTGGAAGAAAGACAGCAAGCCCATGTACTTCTCATACAGCTTGCACTGAACAGTCATACTGGCCTTTCTATGTTAAAGTCAATCTAAACTTGCTATGGTCACTTAATACCTAACCTTCCAACTTAGTGCCTAGGCAAAGCACACAGAATTTCACTGTGACCTGGCAGCACAGAAAGCAGTAACCTAAGAAGTGTGTGTGTCCAAATTCAGTAGAAAGGTCTGGACCGTCATCAAGAAATTCAGTGCCACACCAAGCTCACCAGAAACACAGCAAAAGTGCTGCTATACACTCATCACTAGTTATAACAAAGCTAAATTATTTTAAAATTACATGAGATTAATTTGGAAAGTGAATGGCATGAATATACACAGCCTATTCAACCCAAAGATTAAAAAAACCTTACCAGCCGCATTCTAAGGGATAAACAGAAGACCCTGAAGAACAAGAGGGCAAGCCAGCAGATTTCACAAATGGCAATCAGAAGTCCTACGGATTGTTCTTCCCAAAATGGCAACACTAGTTATTAGTTTCCAGTCCTACCTCATACCGAAAAAGACAATAACAAATGTACTTCTGAAAAACTAAGCTTCATAACCATACTGAGGGCAGGCAGAGAATACCTCCTTGGCTAACATGAAATCGTTCCTAACCTGGCCCTGGAGCAGGTGAGCCCATGGAAAATTCTGTCATTGGCAAAAGCTGGCGCCATGACAGGAAAGGCTCAATCTGCTAAAAGAACAAATGGGCTACTGCTAGTGCTCGCTGCATACAAAGGAAGAAGTGGGAACAGGTCTCTTCTTACCTTACAGCAACCCGAGACCCCCTGACAAAGCAGGATTTTTCATCCCATCTTCATTCTCACAGGAGCAGACAGCCAGCACTGATGCCACGCTCACAGGGAGCCATGAACTGGAGCAGCTCTTCTCATGGACAAGTCTGTACAAGACCCTGGTGGACCACAGGCATGGGAACACTACAGCAGATGTCTTCTCATGACCACGTTCAGGTTTCCCAGGGAAAGGGGAAATGCAATACCTGCTAATTATTAACTAGTTTGGGAACAAAACCACACAGAGGATCACCGCCACTGGTGCTACACTCCAGGCAATGGCAACCAGGCCCTTCTCACACTATTTCAGCAAGGGTCTCCTCAAGATTTTCACTGCTCTAAGCTCATAAAAATACACTGCTCTCCTAAACAAGGGCTCTGGCAGGACAGGAGCAAAGTTTCAGCCTGGAGCCCTGCCAAAACTGTGCTACCCCACCGCAGTCCCTGCCTGAACACAGGACCGTCCAGGGTGTTTGAGAGCATCTCATTTCCCTGAGACTCCACACCACTGCTGGTGCACAGATGTCAGCACCCCTTCTGTGTCACTCCCACTGGGGACATGGCAACCACAAAGATGTTAAAATCATGGAAACCTTGCTACAGCAATGTAAAACACCACCAAACTCAGCAGCTGTCTGTCCTGCTCTTCAAGAGGAGAGCTGGGAACACAACACGTCCAGAGCTCAGCTCCCACTGATCACAGCCTGAGCTATTAGTATAAATACTGACAGGTTAATGCACTGCTCAATACACAGGAGCAGCCAAGCCCCAGCAAACAGCTGTGCTGCCCATTCCTCCCATCACCTGGGCCATTAGCAACAGAAAGCACATGGACCTTAGCCCACCGCATGAAATTCAACCTCATCCTGCCTCAGTAACCATCCTTGGCCAAAACCCTAAGACAGAAGGGAAAGTTCTTGTCCCCAAGGAGGAAAACAAGCCCCTCTTGATACAATCAGCTTAGCCCTCACAGCAAAAAGTCAGATGTTTTACGGGGCTGAGGCTGCCTGGATTTACCACACTGAACAGGCTCGGTGATGCTCCTTCCTTGGAACCCTGGGGGTGTTTCCCTGAAGCAAAACATCTGTGCATATGGGAACAACCAGACCATAAGAATTAGATAGCCATAACATAAGACAAAAGCCTGAGGCTGTAACCATTTCGCCTTGCAAGTAGTCCCCAGCAGCACCATTCCAGGTGCCTGTGTATCTGCAGTAGTGACAATCCATAAAACTAAGCTGGCGTGTCAGTGGAAAGCATGCTTACCATCATATCATTAAAGATGGGAAACAAAATACTTTCAGTATCCCACTAAAACAGCAAGAACGCAGTTTACTTGCAGGAAAAAACTGTCCTTTCACTTCCCAAGGTCTCTGGAGACCCTATGTCTTTCAAAAAAATAAAAAAAAAAAACCAAACCCAAAACCCCTAAGAATGGTTTCCTTCAGTGCTCGAAACATACTTTTCAGACTCAAAAGCCTGACTGCCAATTTACACTCAAAGTGCTACCACATATATGAGCTGAGCTAGGGACTACTCTGCTCACTCCATCAAAGTCATGAAGCCATTGTCAAGCTTCACTACCTACAGGCTCATTGAAAGCATCACTGTCTTTGATTCTAATTTTCCATTATTAATATTATTATTATACAGAACCTAGCAAGGTCTTGAAAAGCTACCTGATGCCACACACCTCACCTTACACACATCTGGAGACTTGCAAAACAATTCAGAAAATCTAATGATACCAAATCCCAGTTCCTGCCCCTCCCACAGATACTAA
Source organism: Pterocles gutturalis (assembly GCF_000699245.1). Classification (NCBI taxonomy): domain Eukaryota; kingdom Metazoa; phylum Chordata; class Aves; order Pterocliformes; family Pteroclidae; genus Pterocles; species Pterocles gutturalis. The sequence continues at coordinate 28,399 of NW_010143296.1, forward strand.
CCCTTTCATTCTCAGTTTTGCAATACTCACTATCAACCTCTTGACTTTTCGCTCCACAGGTTGCCTCAAAGTTGCTCTGCTAAGAGATCTTCGTCTGTAATGGTTTCCTGCCCCACTGACCTCTCAGCCCAGCAAAAGAAACCTTTCAACCAAAGGCCACTAAACTCCTCCAACCAGCCAACTCTTCCGCCATTGCAGAGAGCAGGGGAAGTTCACACACATCACATTCATTCTACTCTTAGTTTCAAGAAGCCACTTGTCCCATGCAGCTCTTTTCCATGGAGATTTTATCATCTGAGCATATATACACCGTGTTTAGCAAATTACTGTTATATATGCAGTTCTGACTTGAGTGCTGTTTGATCTGATCTACAAATACAGGTAATGCACACACCTTTGAACCATAAGAAATTAGCTAAGTGCTATCAAGAAAATGCATTTTCCACTTTCCATCCCTAACTCGGAGTACACAGATGTTTATGTAGTAAATATTTACTTTTCAAGGTAAAAACTAAATGTTTTGGGTTTTTTAATACTTGTTGTTGTTACAAATAAACATATTGACAGAAGGCAAAATGAGCAGACAAAAAACAAAACAGGACAATTTACTCTGACATCGGGGTCACACAACTAACACACCTATTTGAAAGGCAGCAAGAGAGGAAGGAAAGGGAGGAGGGGGTGAGAAAGAATAGAAAGTGCTACCCATCATACTCATTAGGCAGCAGGGTCCCAATTAGTGATTTATCACACAGAGATAATAAGAGATGTGCTGGAAGGAAGTGTGGTTATAAGATGAAAGAGGGTCTGAAACAGAGAGAGTAGCATCGTACAGTAGGTACAAAGGGAAGGCAGAATCCAAATTCTGCATGCCCCAAAGGAATCACACTGCACAAAGAAACCCTACTTGAGGCGAGCACATGATCTCACCACTCTGTCTGCAGACTTCAGATTAGTCATTAAGCCACTTCACATTCTCAGCATCAGTAAATAGGGAAGTAACTCCATGTCAATAGCTAAGTCAATTTCCATACAGAAAACTCATGTTTAACAAACAAAGTATGTTGATAGAGGCTCTCCCTCCCAGGGCAGCAGTAGCTAGGAGGCTTGATAAAGCAACATTTCTCCCTGAAAGCATTTCAGGTGAGCAGTCAATGGAATCTGTGTCTATTTACTAAAAGAAGGGGGAAAAAAAATAAATTGAGTGATAAATAGTTAACATTACACAGAATTAAGTAAAGACCTCCAAAAAAAGGATCCTGCTGTGGTTAACGTAGGCACAGTGGCCTTTGTTCAGTGCCAGAGGGCCAAGTTTTTCCTTGTGCGACTGCTGCTTTACAAAGGGCACATTCATTCCAAATACATAAAGGTTTTGCAGCAGTTTTCCATCAAGAATACTGAATAGTATTACAACATACCCCAGGCTCAATCCTAATCTAAGTGACACAGCATGAACTGGCTGCTCTCTGGAAAAAGACACAAGATGCTAAGGATGAACTTGGAAATCACTATGGCAACTCCACAGGTTCCTTTCAGTTCACCTTCGAGGCCGATACTCCGAAGGAGGCAAGAAACCCCCTTTCCACAGGAGTCATTAACATGCATTATGGCCAAAACCAGCAAAGGCCACAGCCTGTCTGCAGCTCTACTAGAAAGAAGGTTTCCTCGAGGAAACCAAATGCTAAAATGAAAAAAATCATAACTCCCGATGGGCACACGGGGAGGTGTTACACACTCCAGTGAATCTCATTTGAAAGGTCTGGTGGTCCACTAGCTGTTGGGGGCCCAAGTTATGGTGAGCAAAGAAAGCCTAACCAAGTGTGCCTAATTTGTGAACAAAGTCAGAATTAACCTTTGGGGTTTTCACTCTGCTGAGTACAAAACATTGTTTGCAGTGCTTTCTGTCTTCCCGTTCGTCACAATTAATTTCTCCTGGTGCTGATAAATCCTCTTTGCTTACGTGGCCTCACTACAATCCCAGCAGCAGCAGCTTAGGCCCAAACTTTTGACTTCACTTTACTGAAGAGAACAAAGGCTGATTTATCTGAACTTAAAGAGGGAGGAAGCCAGAGGCAATACAATACTTGCCTCTGCCCGCTCCTTAGAGTGCTGCTGCACTATAATCATCAGTGTCGTGTACAAGAACAGGTTATTTTCACTGCCCAGTCTCCAAGAACTACACAGAAAATTGATAATTTTCATAGTATAAGCACTGGGATGTAAGAAAAAAAATACATAGTTGGACATGGTCTTTATCTCAAGCGTACAAAACACCGTTCATAAGCATTTAGGGGATCATTCACATTCTGTCGACCCACCATGACCAGAACATTTTAAGTAACCACAAACCTCTAAACTCAGCTTTTCTTTTTAAATCAAATATTCATTTTAAACATCCCTAGTTTTCTGTTTCGTAAGTGCCTACAAGCCAATCAATAGTAAAAATCTACTGTAGCTTCAACTGGACAACCACTGTCAATGCTTTCCTAGAAGGAATCACAACTTCAACTTCAGCAATGAGATGAGGGAATACCCATACAACATAATTAAAGGGATTTAAAGTCTTTAAACAAGTTTAATAAAGTAGCAGTTCTCCCGTTTTCACGAGTTACTCCAAGGCCAATTGCAAATTAGCAAGTAAATGAACAAATAAGGACAAAACCAGAGGTAACACATCCAGTGTACTTGGTTCGTTTCTTTGAAAACTACCCTTTACTTTTAATTACCAGTAGCACTTACTGGTATATGTTCCGCCACATATTTTGTAAAAGCCTTTATTATAAAAAGCACTTTGCTACAGAGCTCTTAAATCACCATTCAGAAGCACAGCAAAAAATTACTCAAGCACTTGTACACAAAGATTAGCGTGGATTACAAAAACCTGAATGAGCTGTTTTCTACTGAACCGTTGGCAAGGACAACTGAAGCTTGGAGGAACACATACCCCAAACAACCCAAAAGGCAGCAGACGCGCCCATTCAGCAACACGCCCCTCTCCACCAGCTCTCCTGGGAAAGGCGAAGTGTTCTTTTCCTGAATTTCCCCCC
>NW_010143296.1:31462-31725 GCF_000699245.1 Pterocles gutturalis
CCAGTGTCGGTACCGGGGACAGCCCTGGCTCGGGCCAGCAGCTTTCCGCTGGCTCCTGCTCTGAGGGAGGAGCTCATCCACACGAGAGGTCGCGGTCTTTAAAAACTCAGTTATTCGGAAAAGTATATACGCACAACTCCGTTAAGATGGCAGTTTCCTTTTTCTTCCTTTAAACTAAGTTTAGATATATGGGTGACTTTTCTAAGAGCACCGTCACTTCCCTCTTTGCAGCTGCTTATTGAGGAAAAAATTGTATTACACAT
>NW_010143297.1:0-10671 GCF_000699245.1 Pterocles gutturalis
TGAGGGTTTTCTGTGTCCTTTGGTAGATACGGATTAGTAGGTCCTTGGCATGGCAGGGAGACAAGCAAAAAAGAGGTGAGGAAGGATGCTGGTGCTCAGCAGAGAGAGATTTGCTCAGCAGGGGTTTGAGGACAACCCAAACCATTCTATGATTCTATGACATCCCAACGTTCAGCAGAACCAGCAGGTTTAGTGTTACCTTCTGGTCCATGCCCACTGTGCACGCACCTTCTCCCATCTCCCAGCACATCTGGAGCAGGAGCTGGGGAAAAGGCATGGGAGAGCTTTCCATCATTCGGCAGGGCATGATCTCCTCTGAAACTGTCAGCTGAGATTTTGTTGACTCCAAGTACCTAGAGCCAGAAGAAAAGAGAAGATGAAATGAAGGCTCCTAAGCAGTTTTCTGCAATACTCACTTTAGCAGTTTGTGGGGGAAAAGAGAAGATGAAATGAAGGCTCCTGAGCAGTTCTCTGCAATACTCACTTTAGCAGTTTGTGGGTGGGATGTGGGTGCCAGACTACAACAAAAATCATTTCTCTAGAGCATTTTGGGAGTGTGCCTCAGTGTAATCGATGCCAGTGCCTTTGCGTTACACGTGTGAGTGTATGTGCGTGTGACACACACTTGGGTTCATTATTTAAATCTTAAGATGTTGGAAGTCACTCCTCTGCATATGAGCATGCATATGTGCGCACACACATACAGCACACTTGGGTTAATTACTCAAACCTAAAAATGCTGGAAGTCACGCCTTGTTTCTTTTTCTTTTTCCCCCACCTTCTTTTTTTAAATAGCAGATGTTGTGAAAGTTTACACCAGACTGTAAAATCTTGTTCCAAAGGACCAGTTCCTGAAGAAGTCTAACGACTCCTTCCCCTGCTCTTCACTCGCTCTCTATAGCGTTTGCGGTAAAATCCCACCTCTCCAGCCTCCTTGTAGGTGTGTTCCCCAGTTTAGGCAGGAGAAAACAAGTGTATTCATTTATTGTTTGGTTTTGTGGAAATCCTATGTTGATAGGCATTTTACTGTGGAATCCATTTGGAGACACTTGTAGAATAAGTACTATTGAGAGAGGCAGTTTGATGCAAAAATCCTTCCTTATGGTTTTCTCAATAGCTAAAAAGAAGCGATGTTTTACCTACTAAAGCCTTACTAAAGGAAACTCAGCCATGGCAGCTGGTGTCAGCAATGTGCCTCGCAATCAAACCAGAAATATGGTAGATACTCCAAGAGATGAGATAACTGCCAAGGCTTATTGCAGAGCTTTTGAAAAAAAAAAAAAAATGTTTTCTCTGAAGAGCATCAGATTTCCCTCACTTCTCACAGCACAGACATGCCTTGGCAATCGTGATTAGCCTCATTTTGGGCCTGTGGAATCCATTATTTTATAGCTAGTCTCATAGCTGGCAGGATGACAAACAATTTATTCCTCTTTGGAGAGAAATTGGACCAAAAGGCACAGAGCTTTAATTCAGCGTCCCCCCCCACCTAAGACATTTTTCCCTTCCCGCTTACTGCTCAAGGCAAGACACCTAATGTTTGCCTTGATGGCTCTGTCAGGCTCTTGACATCCCAAATTTATCTCATGCCTGGATGAGGACAAAGCTTTAATGAACTTCAGGCTTTTGTTCTTTTTAAAGTCAGGCAAGGAGGGTTTACAATTCATCTGGCAAAGAAGATATAAGGAGCTATGCAAGTAATAATTATTCTTAATTAGCTACATTTGCCTAGTTGCCAAGTGATCTTTCCATGCGTTTGACATCCCAGGAGGAGGGAGAAGCGGGGTGGTTATCCGGGTCTGTTTACCCGACCCGGTTACACGTGGGCTGAATGACCAAGGGGAGTTAGACCTAGACTACAAACCTGCTTACAAGAACTCTCTGGGGTTACGTTTTACCAGGCATTTCCCAAACAGCTGTTCCATTGCGGGATTTTTAACCATTCTGTTGGTCTGTCTCTCTGTGCCCCATTTCTGAGCATTTCTGGGCTGAGCTGGCAGCACTGGGAATTAGGTATAACAGATGTTCCTGCCCTGGAAAGCCACATTCAACAGCCTTGGAGGATCAAACCCTGCTGCCTTCATCTCTTGGTCCACCTCCATGGATGCAGAAGTTTTTTTTGATGGAGGGAAGCAGTATCTCACTAATCATTTTGTACCCAGACCCTTTCTGGAGGGGCACCATTAACTAAATGTTATTGGAAAATGCTCAGCTGTCTTTAAGGTCTCTTCCAACCCTAACCATTCTGTGGTTCTGTGATTCTATATATATATATTATCTTTTTTTTTTTCTTCTTCTTGTTAGACCCGGAGTTGGAAGTAATGCACAGTAATGCCGCTCTTTTTCTAAAGGAGCTCACAGCCTGGATGAGGTTTAATTCACACCTGGAGGGACCGAATCTCCACATCTCCCTCGTGCTAGCTATAGGGCTGCATTGTGAAAGGCTCAGCATCGAGCTCTTCATCGGAGCCAGCGATGGAAAAAGCGCTGCAGAGGGTCAGCCCTGCAGTGCTTACCTCCCTTTCTGGATCTGCACTTTCACTTTTTTTCAATATTTTTTTTCTTTTTATTATGGGAGAATGATGTCCAGGTGGCTGATTCTGCTGTAATTTAATGGCAGCTCACTCATCTGCTGTCATGCTGGAAACAATAAGAGGCCACCTGCCAAGGAAAGTTTGGCTGAATGACTTGTAGCCATAATTGAATTTCACACAGTACTTGTCTGGTCCTTTTTTTTTTTTTTCCCCCCTCTCACGCTAACTCATCTTGCTGCTTTATTTTAATTGCCAAATTGAAAAGGAAAATCCTGGTACACAACAAGTTGAGAGATTCGCAGTATATTAAGAAGTTACCGCTGGGTTTTGTATAAACGGGTGACAACAGAGGGATGTGCTACTGGCTGGAGGGTGACAGCGAGAGGCTGCCCGGCTCGTTTTCCTGCCTCATGGTGAACAGTAGCCAGTGCTCTGATGAACGCATTGACTAGTATAAGCAACCTTTCTGTCTCCCGAATTCAGGAATGAATTGGTTTTTCAGGTTGCTTTATCTCTGGAATGATGCTCTAAATATAAAATCTCATCTGCGGAAGAGATTTATATGCATTAAAAATCAGATATTTCTTCAGAAGATGAACTTTGAATATAACAATACTTGCTGCTGCTTTTTTTTTTTTTTTTTTTTACAGTGCAGTATATTTCAAGACTCATTATACCTTAAGTGAATTATCTTTACTTGAGCAAAAAATATTTACCTCTTGGATAGTACATTTAGAAGCGCAGCACAATCACATTGGGTATCTGCCGAAGCTGATGAAGTGTCTGCTCCTTCAGGGAAGCCACTCACTGTTACTGCCACTGGGAATAATAACAAGAGGAGAGAGGCAAAGAAAGAATAGAAATTATTCAGGGAATTTTGGGAAATCCGGATGTTTGCAAAACCATTGAGAAGAGTCTTGCTGATCTGTGTTCTGTACAATAGCATCAGCTCTTGCAGGGCTGGGCGCGGAGCAGGGATTTTGCTGCTTAACCCCAAAAACCCAGAATCCCAGAGTTTCATTGGTGTTCTTCAGGACTTATTCTTTTTTTTTTTCCTTTCCTTAACAAAATATTTAAAAGTCTATTTTTTTCTATGCCTTGGTACCTAGAAAGAGGAAATGAAGTCATAATATTTAAGCTCCTAGAAAATTGGCCTCAAGGGGACAGTGCCATGGAAAGGCATTTGTTATTTCTTGGGTTTTTGGGGAGAGTCCATGCAAGGGCTCAGAACTCTGGTACCTGTCATTGATTATATGAATGTCTAACAAAAAGATGGCTTCCTCCCAAAAAAAGCCTGGATTTTGATCTATAATACAAAAAAGCAATTTTGTAGGAAACCATAACTTTTTTCGTCTAGTGGACAAGAGTTAATGTACATTAGTGATTTCCTGGGTCCTGCTGGCTGTAAGTTACACTGATGGGTATTTTAACATTAAAATTTCTTAGTATTGTTTTAGCGAACATCTATTAAATTTAGTTATTATGTATTCAAAGGCAGGCTGAAAGCACTGACATTTTAAGGAAACCCAAATTAATGGTTTGAAAGGTTTCACAAATTTATCAGATGAATAGAAATCTAAGGAAAAATAAATCCACTTATGAAAAACGACAGCTTTGATTTCTGCAAATCTATAGATACCATACTTAAGGATCTAATTTAGGTTGTGGTTCGTGAAAGCGTTTATGGATTATTGACATTTCCAATCTCCGTACTTCACACTGAAATTAATTAGGAGGCGATAATTTTGGGAACTGTTACATGAAACCATTGTGATGCAAGGTACTTGTAGAGCACCTTCATTTGCCAGTGCCTGGGTATTATAAGAAAAATGTAATTTGGAAATGGAGCAAGGGAGATTATTCCTCCTTTTTATTAAATAAAGGATTAGCACTTCATTTGCTATAAAAGGCAAGCATTTCTTCTGTGCAATATATTGAGGTTTTTTGGGTTTTTGTTTGTTTTTTGGGGTTTTTTTATTTTGTCAGCCTTACGGGAGGGAGTACGAAGTGTGCACACAGGTACATACAGTCTAGAGGAGGGAAGTGCTCTATTTCCTGAAACCTTAAATTTTTCTTGGAAATCTCAGTAATGTTCCAGGCTTAGTGGGTCCCACTATTACAATCATTTAAACCTAACCAAACTTTAAAACTTAGCTTGCAGAATAGTTTTGGTCTGGCAGAGAACTTGCAATGGAGAAGCTCGAAGTTGCGCATGGTTCTTTCATAGCAGAAGTTGGTAGCCACACAAAAGCACTTTACATTCAAGTGTCAGGTTGCTCTTGGATTGCAAAGCTAGGTAACGTTAATGGGGTCTGTTCCCCATTTAAATGCAGGTACACGCTTGCCGTTGGCACCAGTGAAGATCCCCCAGGTAAAGCGGTGGCAGGGTACAAAGAGCAATCCATTATGTGTTCATTTATTGTATCTTACCAAAGGATGTTGACATTCTTCTTGCTCTGACAAGGAAGGGAAATGATTTCTAGAAAACCTGTCAAGCTGATAGCAACATAATAATAATTAAAAAATTGTAGTAAATTGGTGTTAAGTGGCAAAATTGGGAAGGTGCCAACAGCGTGCATTGACTTTGAAGATAGTCTTAGAAAACCAAATTCTTCCATTCTCTCTGCTTGCTCCTGAGCCAAGACCCAAGAGGGCTTCCTCTGTTGTGTGTTAAAACTTTTCACATTAAAACTTGTCAAATAAGTGCTTCATTGGGGCTAACAGGATTGGAGCGAAGCTCTGGGTTGAGTTGGGGGCAGCTCAATGCGGGTGATGGGGATGGAGGCTGATCACTGTGTCTTCAGTAGTGAGGAGAGCCACAAGGAAGGGACTGAGAGCAAAGACCACCCTGTTGCTGTTGTTTTTCCTTTGTCTAGAGGCAAAATGTCATCTAATCTTCTGCTGTCTACAGCTTGCTGCAGTGGCCGTGACTGTGTTCCCATTGTTAGGGCATTTGGGGTCCAGCAACCACCCGGCTGTGCTATGGTGGGACCCTAAGCTTTCCTAGAAGGAGCAGGTGGCTGAGAGAACTGATGGCATGTGCTTTAGTTTGTGTCTGTGCTGCACGGAGCGAGCTCTGAGCTTAGCTATGTGGTCTCTTTTGTCATTTTAATTATGTGTCAGGAGAGGAAAATGAAGCAGAGATGGGTACTTCTGCAGCATTTTGGACTTTGAGTTGCCAAACCAGCTCGTGTCGTATAAATGCTGAGCTAGCTCCCTGACTGTTCTTCGGGCAAACCAAATGTGGGGATTTGAGTGTTTTAAGTACAAATTAATAAAATAAGAGTATTTTCATATTTTCATTCCCTGAGTTTAGATGTATTTATTTGAGTTCTGCTGCTGCAGAGTTTGGCTTTCCTCCAAGTGTGCTTCCCCATCGGGATCTATGTACCACCTGTGCTTCCCAGATGTAGAGAACCATGGGTTTGAAACGTGTACAGGTGTGGTCCTCTTCAACCTCGCTGACTGGCTGCTGGGATGGGGAACTAGAGGGACGAGCAAGAAGCTGATGACCTTCCTGCGGGGTCCATGCCCCACTCTCATGTTGCATCTGGTCTGTAAACTGCTTCATTTCCTTCAGGGACCTCAACCATTTTCTTAAATTTTAGGTGTTGGGAAGAGAAACCGCTCAGGACCTCATGTGCCCTCTTACTACTAGCATGGCTGGCCATACATCTTACCCAACAACAGATTTTCCCACAGAGTTTCTCTAGCACTGACTGCTGGGTCCTGTCGTCAATGTTCTACACGTGCCGTGAATCCGATGCCGCCCTCGCCTTGGATATTGCCTAGTTGCCTAGACTACTGCTTTCTATTGTGTGACAGCTAAAAGGAAGCCTGTTATCAGCTTGTGCTTTGGTGCCCTGAATTCTGAACACGTCTCTTGTTTACTTTGACCTTCTTTTAGTAGAGGAACACCGAGAATCCAGCACCCAGCCGTGTCTTCAAAACAAGAAGAGCACCTTTTCTCTGAGCAGGCTCTACATGGGCACGCTTTGGGGTACCTTGCTAGGTTTGCAGCTTCCCAAGCATGTTTCCTTTCAGCCTAAAACCCACAGAAGGTGTATTTGTGTTGGGGAGAAGTGCATAAATTGGGAAAGCTCTCTGTGTGTGCTGTAGGGAAGCTCTCAAGTCAGAGGTTGAGAACGTTGTGGGTTCTTTGCTGTTGGCACAAGGCTGGCCAAGGACCTTGGGGTCTAGAGGTTAGAGAAAGAAAGTAAAAGGTTATATAGACCGTCCTCATAGGAGGAGCCCTGGCACAAGGTTCCTTCCAAACTTCATTTTATCGTTAGAGGGAGCTCAATGCTCAAGTCCAGCACTGCAGGGCTCAGGACCAAGTGGCAAGTCAGTTAAGTGATGGTCACTATCTTGCAGGAATGAGGCATGTTGGGACAGGGCACAAGGCCAGTGCTCTGCCTTCTGGGGATGTTTCTCACCAGTTGGTTCCGTGGTGCCATGACCACTTTTCAGCTTCACCTTCCCACACATCTGGTCAAGCTGGTTGGTGGAGGTGAGATGCAGCTGGTATAAAGTGCTCTCAGCATGGCTGAGATGCTGCATCTTGTGCTACTAAGGTCAGCCTCAAAAGCCTCTTTTCTTAGTCCTTCCATTTTATCATTATGTGTTTAACACAGAGTCTCTGTATGTCAAATTGGTTTGACCTGTGAAGGACAAGAAAAGGGAGTGGATGTAATTTATTCTGCCCCCCCCCAAAAAAAAAAAAAAAACCAAACCCAACACACAAAAACACAACAACAGCTGTCAAAGTACAGGGCACAACTTTTTATTTACCTTTGCATTTGCCTTGTAGCATCCCCCCTACTCAGATTATTTTTTTTCTGGGAGCTTTGTGCTCATGTTGTGGCTTTGAAGTGATGCCAAGGAGAGAGCTCTCTGCAATTTTGCCACCACACACTTCTTGTGCCTTAAATAGTTGAGTGCGACTCAACATGGTGGTAAGAAAATGAGCAGTTAATGTTCTTCAAGTGTTAATTGTGCCGGAAATTAAGAGTGTATTTTCAGAGCCTCAACCCAGCAGTACTAAGAGCATTTAATTAATTTGTTTGTGCAATTTTCCTGAATGAGTGGCAGGGAAATGCCTGATGGGGTTGCTCTCGGGGCAGGATGTGGCAGCCGATGATCACGTATTGGCCTCGTTTTTTCTTCCGTCCAAAGAAACGGGAGAAAATCAGAGTGCATGGAAAGTGTTGTTTGTAACTCCCCCCAGACTTGACAAGAGGTTCTTCATTTCCTTTGGGCCTCTGGCACTGCTGAAGCCAATGGCACCGAACTGCCACCTGTGTAGGAAATTGAGGTGAAACACCCTTGTTCTGCTCAAGTGCAGACAGTGTCAAGAGCAGGAGTGGAAGATCTCACTGTAAGAGAAATAACATTGCATGCCTGTTTTTTCTGTAGATCCTTGTAGGAAAGTAAGGTGCCTCCTGTGCACCTAAGCGGTGTTTAAATTCTGTGGACTGGCACTTTTAAGGTATTTTGGGTATTGCAGAGATATGAAGTTTTTGTCGCTAATTGGACAAAATTTTTTAAATTGTATCAATTCTGCATGTAGACAGTTTTGGTCTGATGTGTTGCGTAATTGAAGGGATAATCAGACCCTAATTAGACCCTTCCTTTTGGTATTACTCAATGACCTAAATCCCCCAAGCTTCCATTGCAACCTGTTCAAATAATATAACGTTGTCCCAGTATAAGCAAAGGAATTATTGCAATTCAAAAGCATTAAGTCTTAAATCAGCAGGAGGAAACTATGTATTTGGGAAACACACAATGGAAAGCACCATGCGGGAGGTCACCAAAACACGTACTGTGTCTGGAATTATAAGAGAGCTGGATGTGGCACTGACTGCTAATAACACGTCGGAGCTATTCAGGATAAGGGTAATCAATGCTTCGGGTCACTCAGCTCAGCTGGTCACGAATATATTATATCCTGAAGAAGCTTCTCTATTCCTGCTTTACAATATTGCACAGTTGGTTGAGTACATTGCAAAAGCTTTTGCTCATTTGGAAACGGGAATTACTACCTTCTACACTGCCAGAGGTCCAGCGTACCGTCAGCCAGAAGAATCGGCGTGAAGTTTGGGGGTCTATCCTGTTGCTTTCTTGCTTTTGCCAGGGACATTTAATGCTTTTTTCTGAATACCTTACTTAACCGTGGCCAGCCACCGCCTGGGTTGGGGAGGGTAATTGCTGTGTGGGTTTCTCCAGTTGCTGGGTCCGGCGCCTTTTAATCTTGCTGGTTCTTTCCCTTTGCAAAACCAGGTGCTTGCACTGAACTGCGTCATCTCTGCACATTAGAGCCCCGACAGCCGCATGGTGAAAACATTTCCCTTTCAGCTCAACCTGTTATAAGGTAGAAAGGAGCCTGAATCAAAGCCTAGGTTAAAAAAAAAAAAAAAAGGCTGTTTAAGGTTGGAAACATTCATTATGGGAGCTGTGGTTATGTAGCTGGCTCCGGTCGTACGCCTCCCCGCACGGCAAAGCGCGGATGCACATGTCTAGCCAGTGCGTTTGCAGCCGTACCCTGAAATCGTCCTGCCATTAAGCCCACAGTTTCCCATCCAAATGAAGGAGACTTTTGAATGCAAAAGAGGTTTTACAGTCCCAGCACCGGAGGACAATCATTTGGCAAGTGTCTCGGTCTGGCAGGAGCCGGAGTGAACTCAGGGCAAGCAAAAACAAAGCGTGCGTGCGTACCTTTGCATTCCTGTCTCGCTTCTCTGAACTGAGATCTCTCGGCTGTCAAAACCATACTGTTTTGCTGGCAAGTTCTCGCTTCTCCTTTGGTGATGTTTTATGGGGCCTGTCTTCTCCTACACCTTCGGGGAAGAGGCCCCGCAGAGCCAGCAAACCCCAGGGCTGGGGGTGCAGGCGCTGTTTGGGGCCCCACCGCGCTGGAAGAAGAAGGGGTCTGTGCCACCACCGCAGGGGGTTTTCGGATGAGGGCCCCCAAAACCTCTCGCAGGAGGTTGTTAGCTATAGAAACGGAGCGTTTAGCAATTAATAAGTGCACTGCATTTATTTATTCTGACTGCAAGGGGCTGTGTCCAAAGGGACGCAGGCTCTCCAGCAGCATTATTATTATGCATAGTGAATAATTTATGTCAAAATATCCAGCAAGTTGTGGGGTTGGGCTTTTTAAATAGTGCTTAGATATTTTTAACTCATTAACACTTTAAGTCTTCAGGCTCTTATACAAGTATTACAATATTCAAAATGTTTTGTTTTTTTTTTCCAAATCCTACTAAAGCTTGTTTCTCCAAGACATAATAGGACAGGACCCTACGAACGTCCGCTGACGTGCTTCATTTGACTCTCTTAAGCTCTCTATTTGTTTCACAAGGGAATGTCCTCCTGCTTAAAGTAGGGATCTCTGTTTTACAGGATTTTGGCGAAATATATGAAGATGTATATTTTATAAAGTTTTTCCCTGGAGTTTTTACTGTATACATAAATCTGGATCAGTCCTATTTCAGTGTATGGGTATTTCATTTTGCTCTCTGAAACTAGTCCAAGACTGCTGCTGACAAGGTATCTCAAATAGTTCAGGGGGCTTGGTACGTCCCAAGTGTTGGGTTTCTTTTTCTTTTTTCCTCTTAAACATTTTTGTAAAGTTAAAATTTATCTGTATTTTGTTCAGTTTGTCTGCGTATTATCCAGTATATATTAGAGGAGGGGCTTTTATATAATATAAAATGTTCACATACTATAGTAGTAACTAAAGTAAATTAATAAAGCTTCCTTTTCGTATGAAAGAGGTAAAGTAAAGTACCTGGCCAATACAGTACCATTAATCTATTCTCTTTTCTTCTTTCTCTCTTTACCTCTCTCTCTACAATAGAAGTGGAACAAAAAGGTAATTAAATACCTTTCAAATTATATATATATATTACTTATGTATAGGCTAAGTTATTTAACAGTTTAACGTTTTAGTTGAAATACTTTGTCATTAATTCTCACTACTTTTTTGTTAAAGTTTATTTAGTATCTCTGCTGCTCAACTTCATCAGATAACTCATTTTTGCTGAAAAGCTTTTACCAACACCACTCTTTTTCATTAAATTTCTGTTCAAAGGTTTAGATAACTTACTCTTCTCCTGCCCCAAAGAATTTGGAA
>NW_010143297.1:10702-43762 GCF_000699245.1 Pterocles gutturalis
GAGTGCATACGTACGTATGTGCATAAGTATATCTAATTATGCCATAAAAGCCTCTTGGAAACAGCAACTCTGGGTGGTTACTTAGACTCCAGTAGAGCACTATACTTTTACACCAGCTGCTAAATCTGATTTTCCTCCTGTCTTGCTCTCCAGAGGATATTACCAATTTCAGCATTTTTGGAAATAATTGGTTACTCTCCAAGCGGGGAGCGCGAACGCGGGATCCCATCTGCCAACCCCGCGCTACGGGAAGCGTGTGATGGGATACCTCTTGGCGGCTCCCTGCTGCCCATCCCATCCTCACGCTTATTGTACTACTCACACTCCCGGAGGTCGACATTACAAATAACCAACAAATATTCTTCCCCTTGAAGGACGTGCAGCGCCTCCAGCTCGGGAGGGTGCTCCCGGGGACGACAAGGGCCGAGCGAGCCAGTTTTGCTCTGCAGCATCCCTCCTTTTGTCTCCCCATCCAGCCGCCCCAGCTCTTGGCGTTGGCGTTCCCGTGATGCCAAGGTCGAGCCTCCTCCCAGGCGCTGGGCATGCCCCGGCCCCCCCTTATCCGCCCCCCGAAGTCTGAGCAGCAAAGCACCCTGGTTAGTCAAACCACTCCTCTGTGCTCCTCTCATGTAACAATAGAAGATTTATGTTTTTAAGTTTGAATTACTACTATATTTAACAGGACATTTTTTTAACTGATTAAAATCCAGACCTTGGGTTCCTCTCCAGTGAACTTTATTCTTTTCCTTCCTTCTTTCCTTTCTTCCTTCCTTCCTTTTCTTTTCCTTTCAGCATCCATATGTCATTCGTTTTTAATTGTGTGGACTGCATGTTCCGTGTGTCCTGTAGCAGCTTTGAAAGCCTCATTTCTAGTTATACTGCGGGTCTGTAGACGGGCGTTCCCCCCTGCTCCCTTTGCTTTAAACGCTCTTCTGAGTTGCTGAGGGATTCGCCTCTGCTTTGCTGTTGGTACCCTTTAAATATTTAATATCGCTTGGGCTGTAAGGATGGGAATTTCTTTCTCTTATTTCCATTTCTAGGCCACTCTTCTGTGGGCTGTTCAAATAAATATGTGGATCAATTCCCTGGGAGTTTACCCCTTCACCTAGTAGGTACAGATTCACTGCAGAGTATAATCTGGACATACAAACCCAGAAAGCCTTTGGGGGCACATATTCATTTCAGAGTTTACAAAGGCGAGTGGTCCAAGTAAGTACACCTGTAAAAACAGATTTGAAAAGCAATTAGAAAATGAACCACAGTTGATAGAAAAAACAGGGGGGGAAAAAAAATAAATTTAGGGGAGCGAATCTTGTTCTGGAGCTGTGGCCAGCGGAAAGGCTAGTCTCCAGCTACAAGGCGTTGCTCCTGGGTTTCCTCTGATCTCGAGTGTCCTCTGCTGCAGAAATTGTTGAGGTGTTTGGGCCAGCCACCCTCAGACTGTCATTAATTTTGTGATTTTTCTTTTAAATTCTTCCCCTCTCTGACAGTTTTTCTTTGCCCTGGACTGCTGAAAGGAGTATACCAGAGCGAACACTTATTTGAATCTGACCACCAGTCTGGTGCCTGGTGCAAGGACCCTCTGCAGGCGTCCGACAAGATCTACTATATGCCCTGGACACCATACCGGACGGACACACTGACGGAGTACTCCTCCAAGGACGACTTCATCGCTGGGAGGCCAACCACCACCTACAAACTCCCCCACCGGGTGGACGGCACGGGATTCGTGGTGTACGACGGGGCTTTGTTCTTCAACAAGGAGCGCACTAGGAACATCGTCAAGTTTGACTTGCGGACAAGGATAAAGAGCGGGGAGGCTATCATAGCTAATGCAAATTACCATGACACCTCTCCCTACCGCTGGGGAGGCAAGTCTGATATAGACCTGGCCGTGGATGAGAACGGGCTCTGGGTAATCTATGCAACAGAACAAAATAATGGCAAAATAGTCATTAGCCAGTTAAACCCTTACACGTTAAGGATTGAAGGGACGTGGGATACTGCCTATGACAAGAGGTCGGCTTCTAACGCCTTCATGATCTGTGGGATTTTATACGTGGTGAAGTCTGTGTATGAAGATGATGATAATGAAGCCACAGGGAATAAAATAGACTACATCTATAACACTGACCAAAGCAAGGATAGCATGGTGGATGTGCCCTTTCCAAACTCTTACCAGTACATCGCTGCTGTGGATTATAATCCCCGGGACAACCTCCTTTATGTATGGAACAACTATCACGTCGTGAAGTATTCCTTGGATTTTGGCCCGCTGGACAGCAGAGCAGGTAAGGGTTTCAGTACTGAGCCAAAATCTGAATCGGGCTGTCTATTTTTCTTGAAAATGGCCTGTAAAATTGAAGTACGCTCCTGTCTTACTGAAATGCCTGTGTCTGTAAATTAAGCCCCACCACAAGACCAATGGTGGATATTCAGGATTTTCAGACATTAATATGTGCAGAAGACTTTTTTTTTTATCTTGGTTTAGAATGAAGTAGAGAAAGGAGTGTGCTACCCATAACTTGGAACAGTCTCCAAATGTCCACGCTCTTGTTCGCATCATGGGGTTAGCAACAGTTTTTTTCTCCTTAATTGAATTTTCCTCCGTATGTCACATCATCTTCCTTTCTGCTGGAATTTTAGCAAAACAAAGAGCGGAAGATGCTGTTGCTGCAAACAGCTGAGGGAAAGCTGCTAGCCGGTCTAAATGACTTAATTAAATTAAGCTGGAGGAGTTTGAGCTGTTTAGGGAAGCTGCTTCTAGTTGTGTTGAGTGTGGACCCACAGGTGTGTGTCTAGAGTCAGGAGGAGAATAGGCAACAAAATCTCCCAAGAAATTGTTGGTTTCTTTTCTTTAAAGTTGTTCTTTTTTTAAAAGCATTTAATGACTTACTATGACTTAATATATTTTCTCTAAGAGAGGAGCATCTGTTCTCTGGAGGTTTCCTTGCTTTTCCATATTTTTTTCCTGTTAGAAATTATGCCGTTAATTACTTAGCTGGGTACGTTCACTTAAGTTTATTAACTTCTTAATTGTTTTGCAAGTATTGTGTTCACAGTTGCCACTTTATTACCAACATGGCTTAGTCTAGGTTGTGGTCAAACTCATTTGACAGTGCAGGAATTTACAAACAACATTTGCTCAGCCTTTTTCAGATGGTTTCTGCTGTACCTGATGTAGTCACAGTTATCAGGTGGTGGACGGTGTGTTTGAGAAAGGCTGAAAAAGGAAGGGGAATTACTGTAATTTGGATAGTAAGCTATTTGGTTAGTTAAAGTGGTTGTTTCAAAACATTTTTTTATTATTATTAATAAGAAAGACTTGGAAGTGGATGAGTATATTCAGGGCTTCAGATTGCAAAAGAGAAGTCAAGAGTTTTCAGTTACTGAGCTTTTCTTTTTTTTCTCTTCCTGTGTGCAGCCAGTTATTTATCTAGAAGAAATGCTGAAAGAAACTGAGGATATGATAATCTGGGGAGGGCTGGAATAAAAGTAGTAAAATGGCAGTGAATTTCCCAATTTTACACAAAAAAGTAAGGATGAGGAGAAGGAAACCTTGAAGAGGCAGGTGAACAAAACAGAGTGACTGTTAAGAGAGGAGCAGGCACATTTTCAGTGATGTTGACCTCTGCAAGATCTCAGATGAGCAAAAAATGAAGTAATACTTTTCATTCTCCCGACTTAATGATGAGCATGTCCTTTTGGAGTGGTGGAGGGAAGCAGAGCAATTTGTGAGTTATTGGTTATCCCCGAGGAGTGAAAATCAATTGCATCCCTTCTGTTTCACAGGGTTTCTCTCCTTTTCAGTGAATCGTTTCCAGGTATTACAGCAGGTTCTCTGCTGCCGCTTTTTCACGTGGTAACCATTGTCAGTAATAGCATCTTTAATTAACAAAAAAAAGCCATAATCAGTGAAAAACCCAAATTTAGTACTTTTGTATAAAAAAAGGAAGTGATTCTCTCCTTTTTCCCCAATCTAAGCTGGTGAGGTGGGAGAGCAGGTGAAAACAGCAAGTCTGTGAGGTGCAAGGGTTTGATTTGTCCCCGTGTCACTGTGGCTGGGGTTTGAAGCCCCTTTGCTTTCACTCGGGTTTGGATGAGAATTGAAAATCCCCAGTGCCTGAAATGGAAAGCTGAAGCCACTTTTGGCTTTGGGTGGTGGACACGAGAGGGTTAAGCTGGTGCCAGGCAATCTATTGAGCGTTTCTTTCATGCAATTTTGGATAGCTTTGTAATGTGTGCGCAAAGCTGGATTTTACACATGTTTCTCTTCTCTGAAAATTGCTGGGATTTCCTGTAAGGCAGAAATGCATAAAGATCCCATTACCCCACTATTTTACGGGTTTACGGGGCTTTTGAGAGGACTGCTCTGACAGCAAGTGGTATTCTCGATGAGACGGCTCCAATGGGCCAAGGCACTTCAAAGCAAAGAAAAATCCCTTTGCAAAGGCAGTTGACTGCTCCATTACCTGCACAACCTGATCAGTGGAAATGTCCTTTTACTGGTCAAACAGCAGCCCTGATTTTGAATTGAATAAGTGAGCAAACGCTTGCTTGACACGACGTTTCTTTCCACACTAGACCAGGTCTGGGTGACTCCTCCTTTTTGGAAGTTCAGGATCCAGTGCAACACATTTTATGGTTGGCGCCAAATTGCTTTCTATATATATTAAATATATGGCTGGATTAAACCCCTCGTGGCTTCTCCATCAAAGAGCAGAACAGGAGCCCATGTAGCCCTAGGGAAGCAGTGAAGACCCAGGATATTTCATAGAATCACAGAAGGGTTTGGGTTGGAAGGGACCTTAAAGATCATCGAATTCCAACCCTCCTGCCATGGCCAGGGACACCTTACACTAGACCAGGTTGCTCGGTATTTGTATTTGGTTATTTAGTGATGTATTTTTTACAAAGAGTGGCTTGTGGATATGTTTTTTCCTCTCTTCCAAAATCACCCATGTTTTTCAGTTTGTTGAGGCAGTATTACCGTAGGGTTACAGTTTGAGTGGCAAAATATGTAAACAATATCTGCTTAATTAGAAAATAAAAGAAAGATTGTAAAATTGATGGGTTGAACAAAATGGTTGTTAAAAAACAATTAAGGGTGAAGTTTTAGGAGCAGAGCTGTTAAAACCAAAAATTGGTCGTAACAAGGGAAGTGATATATGTAGCTACCTAAATATCCAGTAACGTATTTGAAACATACTTGAAGTCTCTGCTATCAGACATTTTAAGGATATCTAAAATAAAAAACAGGTGCTGAGGGCTCCGGTTCACTTTGTCAAACGTTTTCAGTCTTTTCCCAAACCATCCAGGGAAAATGGGCAGAGGCAGGAGTCTCTTGGCTTATAGGAAAGGCAGGGATGATATCCACTCCTTCACAGTGATTAAACATTTTCTGGGACTTTAATTAAAAGGTCTGTTTGTGCACGTGGGTTTGGTACATATTTGAACTCTTCGCTGTTGCAGAGCTTCTCTCACCTGCTGTTCGGGGGAAAAAAAAAATAAAAATGGGCTTTTACTCCTTGGAGTAAATGAGTATCAAAACCTGGAGTTTCTGTGCTCGGCTTCTGTAGCAGCTGGAGGTACCAGGGAAGGGAAATATGCTGATGTCTTAAGCGAGGCACAAAGCTGGATTCAGCTGATCTCGAAGCAATTCAGGGCTCTTGATTGAATTAAAACCAATTGTTCATTTTTTCTCAAAAATGGCAAAAGCTGCATTTTTCAAGATTTGCCCCACTCAGGTTTTTGTGTTTTGGGGGTTTTTTTGTTGTTTTTGTGTGGGGTTTTTTGGGGGGTTTTTTTGTTGTTTTTTTTTCCTTCTGCCTGGGGTTGTTTTCAGTTGCCCCAAATTGAAAGGAAACGCTCCTCAGTGCCTGCAAATCCCAGGAAACCTGGCATTAATGTCTACCTTCGAGCAGTGAACTTGAAGACACCAAAAGGCTTTGAAGCATATTTTCTTTGAGCTGTTTGGCCTCTAAATTAGTTTTCTGGAGGATGGTTCATTATAAAACGCTCTTGAGTTTTTGGGTTATTTTCTTTGTACCTGCTTTTGAGTTTTTTAATTTGAAGTGATAGTGAGAATGGCTCTGCAGCTCTAGAAGTGTTTTCCATTGAATTCTTCAAAAAGTTGAACCCAGAAAAGTGTTCAGATTTTTTTTTTTTTTTGTGTGTGCCCTCCGGACATGTGCAGAGGGGGAAACCAAAGGTTGTATCAGCAGAATGAAAAAATTTGAGGCTTTGAGCAACCTGGTCTAGTGGAGGGTGTCCCTGCCCATGGCAGGAGGTTGGAACTCAATGATCTTTAAGGTCCCTTCCAACCCAAACCCTTCTGTGATTCTATGATTTTTCCACAACCTAATCAGTCTTTAATATTCACCAGAGTTACCCATTTTAATCATCACCCACTTGTGATACAGTCTGCGTAAACAAATTCAAGAAAATATCAACAAATCCTCCTCTCAAAAAAGGTGAAGTGCTCCCATCCCGCTTCCCGATGCCCCGCTGCATACAAACATGGCTTTGCTCCTCTGCGTCTCCCTGGGCTGTCACAGCTCCCGGTAGGGGTACCTGGGCAGCTGAGAGGTCAGGAGAAGAAAGTTTTATCTTTTAAATGCCTGAGATGCCCCATGCAGGGGCTCAGGATATTCTGGCTGAGCATTTAGACCAGGGGTAGGTACTGGTGCCTGGCTGTGAAGCGGTCCTGGGAAGGACTTGCACCAGGATGAGGATCCTGTACGTCTGGCACTTGGATGTCCTGGCAGCTGGTCCCCGGTGACATAGGAAATACAGGTTTCCTACTTCTGAGGAGGCATTTGGTTTTTGCTGTTTGTGTCCAGGAGACCCAGGCATTACAATATTGGGTGTTTAATAGAAATATGAAGTTAATAAAGATGCCCAATACGTAAGGAAGACAGTGATATGATCTAGGACTGCTAATACAGCCTCGTTGTGCTGGAGTGGCCTCCAGGTATTGCATATTAACGCTGCGGACTGCCAGTCTGGTAATGAAATGTGATATGAAGCTGCCGTTCATATCCAGTGATATTTTAAAAACCTGAGAGAGGGCGCATGTAAAATTGGTACCCTCCACTTTGGTGTTAAATATTGCGGGGTGATCTCATGACATGAGATCGCAACCATTTTATTCTGTGAGGGTGGTTGGGTTTTTTTTTTTTTATTCCTAAAGCAGTTTTACAACGCAGATAAGGTGAACCCTCTGTCCTTATAATATGCTAATTAAGTGCATTTGTGTCTTGGGTAAAAGATGTGGCAGTATGGTGATGAATAAGAACTTTAAACACATATGACACCTCGTTAAAATGTAATTTTCACATCATAAATCTGCGGCCTTGCCTTTGACAGCTGAGTAATGTGGATAGTGGGCAGAGGATCTCGAACGTTTCCAAGCTGTCCCGTGCTCAAAGGCGGCTGAAAGGGGCTTCCTGCGCCGCTCCCCTTTAACACCCCCCATCCTCGGCCGGGAAACGCATCCAGAGGGCTGTCTGATCTTAAACCCCACTTGTGCACAGGATATGAATTGCTGTCGCGTCGAGATCCCGTCGCGATAAGCCACACTTGGTATCTCTGAAGTTAAACTCGGGCTGCGTTTCCAAAGGGCAGCTGAGCCTTTGTGATGAGCAGCTTCTGCTGGCGGCCAAGGGCTGTTTTGAGGGAGCTGCTGAGTGTTTAATTGCACCTTCTCCTGTGTTTTTATTTTCCAGTCACTTTCCTCCCATGGAGGAGCATCCGTAGCTCTCTGGCTCCTGTTCCTCTTCGGTGCTTACAGTGACAGCTGCTGGTTGCACAGGGTTGCTGGAGGTTTGGGGAGAGATCAGCGCTTGCTTCCAGCAGCCTCTGCTAAATGTGTATCGGGACTGGGACCCTCGCTTTTATCCTCTAATATTTGCCCATATATGCCTGTCCCATTTATTCTATAAATATTTTGGTCCCTTTTTCGCCATTTAAGCTAGAAAGACATGTCTAAGTTTGGAGGTGAGGAAAGCAGCACAGACTCTTCGTCTTTTCTGACAAAGCTGGCATCTCAACCTACATTTGTTGGCCAGCTGGTACCTTGAGCTCAGAAGGACAGGAGGATATTTCACTCACCTGGGATATGCTGGGATCCAGAACTGTGTTTCTGCCCCATTTGAGGCCTGATCTGTCTCTTCATTTTTATCCTGTTTTAAATTTTCCGTCTTTTTTGGTTAAAAAACTATAACAAAGTATCATGGCACTGGACACTTCTCTGAAATTAGGGTTTTCTGGTTTTTTGTTGGGAAAGATGGAGTTTGAGATTTTCCTTTACCTTCTCACCAAAAAAAAAAGAAAAATCCTTAAAAAGCGCAAGATTCTTCAGCTTCCAAGCGCTCCCTTTGTGGAGCATTTAATAAATATTAATACTGTTTGGTTAGCGCAGCGGGAGGATCTTCAGTGCCTCTCCAGTATGAATAAATATGTGCTTGCTCCCTCCTCCTAAAAAAAAAAAAAATGTATTCTTCTCAGTGGGATTGTGGAACAGGAGATAGCCTTACCTAACGGAGGTGGAGGAGCCCTCCTCTTCCTCAACTCACTGCTCTTACTACAAGGCACGTATCTAAGCCAGCCTGAGAAGATGGTAGGGCAGACCTAACCCATCGGGGACCTAAACTGGGATGCTGCTGTGTATCCTCTTTGGACATTAGTTGTCATCATGGGAAATCAAATGGGAACCTGCCATAAAACCTCTGTGCCATGAAGTCACACCCAATATCCACGGGCTGGGGTCCTGTTCCTGCAGCATCACCAGTGGGAGTGCTCGGGGACCGGGCTGGTGGGCAGCCGGGATGGTGGAAGGAAAGGAAAGAGCAGCAAGAGACAAATGATTTAAGCTAGATTTCACTTTCAAGCTTCGAAACAAAAGGAGGCCGGTGATTTCGGCACTTCATAATCCTGTCAAAAGCCAGGAGGGGGAAAAGCATCTTGCCAAGAAGATGTCTGCAAAGCTGAGGCGGCTGTTCCTGGCGGCAGGCATGGGATGTGCCGCTGCAGACAGCGGGGTGATTGCATAGGGAAAAAGGCTGGAACGGCTTATGAAGGATAGCAGCTTTTCCTCTTCTGCAGCGAGCTCTTCGGCTGCAGGGATCAGCTGGGAGTTGTGATTAATTGTCATTTCATTAAGTTCAAGACCACCGGGTTGTCACGCTGACATCCACCGCAGCTTATCGGGCTGATGCAAATAACTCTGCACCAAACCCAGCGCCAAGCGTACCAGCTCTTAGTGTCTGAGCTGTTTGCCGGGGGCGGGGAACGAGAAGTGACATGGAGCAAATGTCCGAGGCTGCGTTTTGCAGGAGGAAGGGATTGATTGCATCATGTACGATGTCTTTTGGGCATTGGATTTTTACTCATGGTTTGTAGTGACGAATGCATCATTTATCCCTTGACCAGCATGTTTCGCTGGCTTCTCTGCAGTGGTGAGGGTCTGCACAGGGTTGGGAGTTTAGCCAAGAAAGACACTCCAGGATGCTCCTCTCCCACCACCCCAAAACAGGATTATAACCTGCCAGGCTTCTTCTCAGGTTATGACCCTCTCAGATTATATTTGTGCACCTGGTTCCTCAAGGGACCTGGCCCTACGGGGTGCAAATCTCTCTCTTTCCTGCAGCTCTGCTCTAGCCTGGCTGCAGAGCCACTGGCCTGGCTTGGGATGGGGCGTCCTGGATGCTTTCTTCACTTTTTTTTTTTTTTTGCTCCTGTGTTTTTAAAATGAGCAGTCTTTATTCCTGTTCCCCACTGAAAATACCTCCACCGTGACAGCTCGTGGGTCTGGATCACTCTCCTCGCTCGTCTGCCGCTGATTGTGTTTGTTCTGGAAATGAATACTAGCATATTTTTAGCAGCACTTATTAAGACTCGTCTCCTGAAGTCTAGTTCAATGTTGCTAATTAACTTCTTCAATGCCACCAGCACTCTGCAGTGCTGGCATACCAGGTTTTCTTTTGGTTTTTTAACCAAGACGCCAAGAAAGGCAGATGTGGATGCCCTGCTGTGTTCTGCTTTAGAGTCAAAGCAAGCAGAGGACACATTGGATGTCCTTTGTCGTGCTGGCCTTGATGCTCAGGGTAAAGAAGAGCAAAAAGCTCTTTAGGAGTAAGCTACAAAATTCCTGAACCTTTATGGGAGGCTTTACAGAGCCTTCCCATGACTTCAGCAAGTTGTGATGATGCTTTTAGCATCTCCTGATCCTTCAGATGTGGCAGCAAGTCAACTTCCCCAACACCTAAGGTGCTACTGTGCTCATGAAACATACCCCAGGTATATGTGAGGAATGGAAAGGTCAGTCTTGTCCTCAGAAACCCACCTGAACTCTCCCCGTAGAGTTGGCTTTGGTGGGTTGATCATTGGAAATGAATTGAGGTTGAAGGTGCAAAAAAGCATTTTGGTAGCGAGTTGGGAGATCTCCACATTCTGGGAGAAACGGGACCAGCCGTGAAGGTCTGTGAAATGCTCGTTGCCGACGCTGTCAACAACCTGACGGGAGAAGATGGGTAGATGCCAGAAAAAAAGAGCTAACAGGCACTTTGAAGAACACCTTGAAGTGCATTTTGGCGTTAGTAGCTATGTTAAATCTGGAGACTTGGGTTATGGAGAAAACAAGAATAACTGTGTTTGTTTCTTTCAGGTGAGTCTGCCAGGTGTGCATGGGTAAAGGCTGATAAAATGAAAAAGTTTCTGGGACAAAATCCCAAAGTTCTTGGAGAGTTTAAGCTCAACCACTATTCAGAAAAATCCTCTGAAGCTGGTGGGAGGCTGGACTAGGGGCTTCAGGAGCGAGTCTGCAGTGAATTTTTGTTTGCCCTGCGCTTTGCCTGTGAGAGGCTTTTTGACCCCCTGATTTGTGTCTAAGGCATCCAAACTGGGTATAAAAAATATAAAGTTTAAGCTGGAACAAATAGTGATAATCCATATAAATTTGAGTCACAATATCTGCCCTACATTTTTATGTTGAAAAGATTTATTTTAAGGGCATGCTCAAGATTGGGGGGCAAAGCAGATGATGAAGGCTCAGGTGAAAGAGATGTGCCCGTTAAAACAACGCAGTGATTGTTTGCTGTAACAGGATTTCTTCCCTGTAACAGGATTTTTGCTTGATTAAAATGTGCTGAGAGGAAAGAGGACTTGAGGCAAATCTCCCTGAAACATGGGATTCAGGTTAAAAAGACTGGAACTGAAAAAAGCAAACTGGGTGTTTCATGTTATGTAGCTCCTCGGTCCTGTGTTCCCATAAAGGACCAGCTGCTTGAGACTCAAAAGAGAGGAGGGGGGGGGGGGAAAAAAAGCAAAGAAACATCAGAGCTGAAAACTCGAGCAGTTATACACTGGCCATGGCAGAAGATGGGAAAATCAGCTGCCTTTATCCCAGACCGAGCTGGCTTACTGGGGTGCCATTCATGCTTGCCTCAAATAGCTGGAATAAATTAACGCAGCCACTGGAGAGATGAGGCACTAGACAGCTCTGCGATGCTTTTTCATCTGTCGATGTTTAGGACGGAGACGGGGAAAGGGCCAAGGGAGGGTTTTGTTGTGTGCTGCAGGCACAGAGAAAAAGTAAAGGCTTAACAAGTGCAGATGTGCCAGCAGAGGTCAAGTCCTCGGTCCGTTGGTAGGGTCTTTCCAACATACTACGTGAAGAAGAGCTTTTGTGAGCACCTGTGTGTTGGCCTCAAATTCGGTACCCCTCTGACTGTTAATTTATTCCTTCTATCCAAAGCATGCGGGAAGGATGTTGTGGCTCGCCAGAGTCAATCAGCCTAAACTCACATGATGTTTTGTGCTCTCGTGCTGCTGAATTAAGCAAATAACTGGTAACGTGAATGTGAACGCAGAAGCTCCAGGAGGAGGGAGTTACTGAAGGAAGGCTGCATGGAGAAGAAAAGAGGGGATTTTTTTTTCTTTTTTTTTTTTTTTTTTTTTTGAGGGAGAGGTGGTAAAATATATTTGCTTGACAGGGGCATATGTATGCACCAGAGGGATCCTCACTAACAGCAATTAATATTTTTGGTCATCACAATGTCGGCGCTTCCTTTTCTCACTGGACAGTAGCTGCCAAGTATTTTCTTGGTGCAATATTGAGCATGTTATGAGTTATTCACAAGGAGTATCCTTGGAGCAACTGGAACAGATTTTATTGGTAAAAGCGTGCCTTTCACCATGGCAAGTGTCGGGATGAGCGAGGAATCCCAGCACCCAAAACAAAGCCAAGGTGGAAAGTACTCTGGAAGAATTCTGGTTGATTCATATAGTCTAAGGTGCAGAGTCATCCATCGTTGTGTTGGGAGAGATGCCTCTGCATGGTGTCTTGCTTGTAAATAGAAGCTGTCTTTGTGGATAAACAACAAAAGCCTCCTCCTGAGCTTGGTGGGAAGCATTTGGGTAGCCTACAACTGCGTAGTCAGAACACGGTATGTTGTGTAGGGCTGCTGTGACGTGTTCTTTTCATATAAATGAGTTTAAATTGACTCTGGTATGAAGAGTAGAGCACAGAATTAAATTAGATTAATAGATTTTTTTTAAGACCAGAAGGGACCATTAGCTCATTTAGTCTGACCTCTGTAATGCATTCGATTGGATTTCATCTGCTTCCTCTTGTACTGAGCTTGATGACTTGACTCTAACAAAAATGTAGCTTCTAGAAAGGCACCCAGGCAATCTGTGAATCACTTTGTGGGGTGCTCTTGTTGGGCAGATATTCGCTATCGGTGTTAAAGAGGTAGAATAATATTCACATTATAAATGTTTTGGTTGTACTGCTTGAGAAGTTGCTTTCTGTGGGAGTTACTGGTAGGTCTGAGATTTTTTTTTTTTTTTAAAGATGCTAGAAACTTGTTATGTGGAGTAGGAAATTCCTGAACAGAGTAAGAAAGCAAATAATTCACTAGCAATGAGAAAATAGCTTTCTGGGCACTAAAACCAATAAGGTCTTCTACTTCAAGATGTGTACTTTATGATGACTGTCACTAAATGCGTCTGTAAACTCTGTTTTTTAATTAGAAGAAATTAGCAGTTTGCAGAGCTTTCATAGTGCTTTCTTAATGCCACTTCCATTTTTATTTGAACCGGCATGGTAGGGAGCAACATTTAAACCTCGGAGTTTGTCATCAAGTTCTAATTTTCTCGTTGATGAGAACATCTGTCTGTTGGAAAGGGCAAAAACTTGTTCCAGCAGTTTTTCCATAAGGTATTGGAAGATTTAATTCTAAATGAGTTTTTTGATTGTTGTTTTGGGTGGTTTTGCCTTTTGTTTTCCCAACTCTTTTTAAAGGAGCCTGTATTTACACTGGGTAAAGGGTGATGATGCAAGGAAGTAAACTGTAGAGAATGCAAGAAGCACTTCAGTAAATAAACACTAATGGTATTAAGTGCTGTTACACTAGGTTTTTCATGTCAAAACATAGTGGCAAATTCTGGTGGAAAGAGGTTGTCATTTTCTTAAAATGCAAATATAAATAGGCTGCACTAAAAAATGTGTTAATTCAAATTGAAATACTATGCTGTCAGGATGTATTTTTTTCCATCTAACGCTGTGTTTTGGGGTATTTTGGATAAACTTCACCTGCGGGTATTTTTTTATGAATATTGACCAACAGAGAGAGGTTTTATGAAGGCTGTAGTTTCATTTCATTAAGCACTGTGAGAGTAGACCTGTTACCCACTCTTGCTCAATTTTTCATCAGACAGAAGAAACCTTAAAATGGGCATGTACCAAGGAGGGCTAGGGAACCCCTTGCTTCCCTGTTCAGTATAATTTGTGACTACAGTGATCTTGTGCACCTTTGGAAGTCATTACCCCAATATAGTTGACAGTGGATGCATCAGCTGTAACCAAAAAAAAAAAAAAAAAAAGTTCAAATTATCCCAAGTGAGTCCGAACTGTCTTTGGAGCTGGCTGCTATAGGGTAGTGCCAGTAGGAGTTCTGCGCTGCTGATTCCCATGCAGCCTGATTTGCACATCAAAGGTGGTAAGCATCGCCTCGCTGAACCATGGCCTTTCCGTGTTTCATTAAAGTTCCCCTTATGGTGACTTCTAGGTTGAGGCGAAATGATGTGAAAAGTTTCTTCCTACAGTTAGTTGACATTTATCAGTGACAAATATCTTTCTTTAGTGAGTAGATGCAGAGCTGTAAAAACTGGTCCTCTCCAGATGAAGCTTTTGTTACAGAGACCTTACTGTCCTCTCCCCACTCTGATTTGAAAACTGATTTAATCTGCGAAAGGAATAATCGTTAAACATCTAGCATGTATCAGTACATTTCTTTAATTCATTTTCCTGGGAAGCCTTGTGAATACAGAAGCAACAGACACGGACTTGTGCACACCTGAGGTTTATCCACAACTTGCTGACATCACGTTTAAACACGAGTCTTGCTTCTGTACCTGGACTGCAGAGACCTGTTGAGCATCATGGTACTAACCCAGTGCTTTCGGAGTCACTTTGCAATGTCACCTATTTCCTTGCTGGAGAAGCTTAAAGGAGCCAATTGCTCCTTCTTTGCCACAGAGGTGAGAAGAGGCATCGGTGCTTTGGGAGGTTGTCTGCTGCCGTGTAGCCCAGGGTTGGCCAAGGATGGCTCTTGGCACAGAGGTTGCCTGTTAGCCATTGCAGATCATGTAAAAAAACGTCTGAGGCTGTTGGTGTCAAACAAGGAGCCAGGGAAAAATGCGAGGTGTGTGGCTGGCTGCAGGTGAGGTCTTTAAACAGCAGTAGTTTGAAGATGGACCTAGAAGAAGGTCAGGGACTCCAGGACAAGAGACTCTGCGTATCATGGAGCTACCAGTAATATAGTAATAATAAATCTCTAACAGATCCTTGATTTATCTCCTCTGCCCCTTTTCCAGTTTTGGTTTGTTTGGTGTGGTTTTTGTTTGGTTTGTTTGTTTGTTTGTTTGTTTTTTAAATGAAGCCAAACCCTTTTCTGATGACTATGATGGGGAGATGTCATCAGGGGGAGAGGAGGGCTTAGGCAGCCTTTCTTCCCAGTTGAAAACCATGGAAAACAAACTGATTATTTATGCCTGAGGTGGGCCTGAAATAAGAAAAAAAGAAGAGGTGGTCAGGTTTTATGAAATCCCATAACATGCATGGCAGAGATCTGGCCCATCACCGTAAGGTGGGACTTCCCATAGCTGTCACGACTCAGTGAAGAGACATCTTCCAGCCTCTCAGTAGAAGTATTTATTTATTTGTTTGTTTTCTTTATTTATAAACCTGTAAGAATGTTCTTTGGATATTTCTGTACCATGTGCTGGTGTTATCTTGTTCTGTCAGTATCTGTATAACCTTCAGTTGTTGATTCTAGAGATGTTTTACCTACACTGATCTTGCCTGTAAGTCACTCTTCTACTACAAGAGATTGATCATTGATTGAAGTTTTTTTTTGTTGCTATTGCATATTTAACAACAAAACTGAGTGATGCTCTATTCCCAACTGAGTCTCCAAGGAACACAACTGTTTCTCATTATAAAGGGGAGAAAAAAGTAATTAAATTTTAATTATTTTTCCCTTTTGCCCAAATATCTTCACACAGTGCAAATTAAATAAAATTATTTAACCATGACAAGCACTTCTGCCAATTACTCCCTGAAAAGTGAAGCTGGAAAATGTATGCCACATGCATGCAGGCAGTCACACACAGATGCCTGGAAAAAAGAAACCCCAAGGAGTCTGAGGCAAGCATGAGTTAACCAGCCCAACGAAGCCATGAACGGGAGCTTAAGCGATAGTGATGTCCGTCCACAAGCCGGTCTGAGCTCTTTGCAGCTTCCCATCTGATACTCTGAAGAATCTTTTTCCCTTCTGGCTTAATAGCTAAAAATTAATTGAAGTTCAAGCATTCAGTATTTCTAGTAGCCTTTATACTGAAATTTAAGATGGGTAATTTAACTTGGAATTGATTTTTTTTTTTCCTTCAATTTGAGCTTTTAGTATGTGCATATTTTTATCTCGGCTGTGCTTGGGTTTCCTGAATTACAGGCAAGATTACCAAGAGATATTCATTAGACAAATGTGTTTATTAACAAAATAAAGATTGTTGTACTGGATGCCTGAAAACTGGGTCCAGTTATTAGAACAGAAAATCTTTCAGGCAATTTCAAAGCATTAAGGAAAAAATTTGTCTTGTCTATCTGGAATTTGATATAGCTGGTTTCATTATCTACTGAAAAATACTGGTGCTTTTTGTATGGGCAGTGCTTCAAGGTCAAGGTTAGCCCCATGGATGAATTTCAGCAGATGAAAAACCCTGCTTGAAGTCAATGGCCACATCCCAGCGAAGCAACTCTTCTCCAACGAGACCTCGTCTCACTTCTGTAGGGAGGTTCTCTTGGGCAGGCATCTGGAGAGCCCGTGAGATGGTTGGTGGCTTGGGAAAAGCCACACCTGCATCTCAGAGATGCTTATTTGGGCCCATTTGTTGTTCAGACCTCATCTTTTAGCAGCTGAAGTCAAACACTGAGCACAGAGTAGTCTGCAGCTACTGCCTGAGGAAATGCTATCGACAGTAAGTTGTGCACATTTTAGATATATGTATGTATGTGCCCGTGTGTGTATATATAGATAGATATTTGCACGTTGATTACATATATTTGAAAAAGTAGGATTTGCAAGCTGGCTCAGTTGCCCAGGTGATTTAACTAAACACACATTTATTTTCATGGAAGACAGGGACATACTCAGTAGCTTTACAGACGGAGGAGGGATTTTTTTTTTTTTTTTCTCCTTGGATGAAGCTGTCCCAGGCAATGCACATGTTCTGATAGATACAAGCATTTGGTAGGCTTCTGACTCTAGTCAGACATCAAGATGTTACGCAGACCTCATTAATTTGATTCCCCACATCTTTCCAAATACAGGATAGGGGGTCAATACATTTATGTTGCTTTACCTGTTTTCCCTCCTGTAGGATCCTCTAGGCAAGACTAGGGCTTTGGCAGAGTAGAGGAGGTCCTTGGCTCTGCTGGGCAGCATCAGAGGGCCAATACGAAGCTTAAAGGGAAAAGAAAAAAAAGCCTAAACCAAAACAAAGTAGTGCAGCAAAACTAAGGGAATGGGCACATTTCCTGAATTAGGCAATTTTCCTACAGTTTGCAGTGAAGCAAAGACTCAACCCTAACTCTGACACCATTAGATTGTCTTAATTTGGTAGGCAATGGTTTCCCAAGCTGACCTCTGATGTTCCCAAGTAGTGCTTTGAAGAGATCATCAGCCTGATGGAAATTCAGAGACAGATTGTCACAGGCAGGAGAGAACTCATCTAGGTGGCAAATGGGGACAGTTGGGACATGTCTGCTTTAAAGCTCTGTTAAGGTTGAAGGTTTTTTTTATGGCACCCTGGGTCTTAGGATGTAGAAAACAGTATGTTTACACTACACACACCAAAGAACTGTCAATAGAATGAGTTGGTTGGTTGGAAAATGTCCCATTGATATAAAAATCAAAATATTTTGTGAGAACTTGGCCTTTTTTTGGCAGCAAAACATCAAAACAAGACTTTTGGATGCTGCTGTTGTCATCAATAATGTTAAAATGTTGTTAGATTATTGTTTTAATGTTATGTCTAACATGGAATGTTGAAGTACTGCCCAAGGGATAAAAAAAAATAATCGGTTCTATGAAACTGAGAGGTTTGGTCAACTTAGAGTCAACATTGTTTGAAAGTCAGAATCCTTCAGAATTTTCAGCTTTTTGTTCCAGGTCATAACAAAAATAGATTTTCACACAGCTCAATTTCCATCAGAGGGTAGGTTTTTCTGACCAGTCTGGGACTGGACTCACATTATGGCCCCACAGCCCTGCCAGAGCAACGTAAAGCTCTTGTTGCTGATTTGAGCCCTATGCCCTGGTGTCATTGCAGTTTTAGACCAAGCTGAAAAACTGTGTTTTAGCTACCTACAGCGGGTCTAAGAAGGAATATTCCCTGTTCTTTCCAGCTGGTTTTATAGCTATATTGTGGCTGTTTCATGCTCTGACCTTTTTCATAGCTCCTAACTTTCCTCTGCAGGTGGCAAATGTTGGAAAATCTCGTCCGTCCTTATGGGACTGACCAGGGAGAGTATTAAGTTTGCTGATCACTGAGTAGGAAGATCGATCATGTGTCGTGCATTTTGCTTTGGGGAAAAAGGAGCAAACACACCAAGCGAATTATGGGGTGATTTATTTATTTGCAATTCTGGGATGGCATCTTTTATCTTCATAAATCTCACGTTACGATAGGTGTTGTAACTATGCCCCATGGTGGTAAATTTGTCTGTATAAAAATCAACGCCTCAACTGTGCATGGGAAGCAAACCTTCCTATTTCACCCTAACCACACTTGATAAGCAAAGTTAACTAGGATTGTCCCGTGTTTAATTACATACTGAGACGAAGCTGTGTGTTTCATCTGTATTGCTGGATGCAAGGGCTGAGATTCAGCTTTAGGCGTGCGTGGAGGGGTTGGCATTTAGCAGGGGATGCATCGTGTGCCAGATTTTGTGATGGTTGGGTGCATCGCACTAACAACAAACCAGCATGGGGAGCAGAGGTGTGCATGCTGTGGTTGAGAATGTCAAACGCCAGGAGTAGAGGTGTGACAGAGAGGTGGGCAGCAGAGCCAGCTGTGAATATGGCCTGTTTTATGAGGCCATTGTTGCAGAGCTAAGCGCAGATGACTTTGGTTAAAAATGAGCTTTGGTGCCTTTCCAGGGCATCTGTCTGAATGAGAGGCAGGGATAGATCCAGGCCCTTCATAATCCTGAACAGGGCTGATTTTCTTTCTGAATTTCCTGCTTTCCTAGGAGCACAGGCTGGCTTTTCCCCTTAATGTCATGGGGCACTCCTTCTCCAGCCCCCTGCCTCCTGAATGCTTGGGTGCTCCTTGTATTCTAGCTAAGTCACATTTTGCATCCTTAGGCAGTTGTGATATTTTCTTATTTCATTGCACTCCATAAAAAGCTTATCGCCTACTCTTTTCTATCCATGCTATTGCTGTATTAATAGTATTTTAAATTGAATTCTAGACCTTTGGTCTGAAACGGGGAGACGTGGACCAGATCGAAAAGGGTTTGCTGACATCAAAGTGTGTCTACGCAATCGCTACCTGACAGCAGCCTGTCCTTTGGTTATACATACTGATCAGTGCTGGTGTTTCCAATGCATTCATTTGTCCATGATAATTTTCTTAGTGAAAATTTGAGTGGTGGGACTGTTGACCTCAGATGAGCCTAATGTCTTCATCTTGGAGACATTACTCTCCTACTCAGTAGGAGGTCGTTATAGATGAGGTCGATGAAAGTTTGGTAGATAATTATTATCTAAGTTCTCCTTTGTCCTGTGCCCATGGGAAGTGTAAGATGCATCAGTTCACAGAATCATATTATTTTAGTTCAGCAAAGCGTCTGAATGGACCAAACTTTATAAAAAGGATTGAAGACCCTTACCAGCTTCTGGTGGTCAGAGGGTGACGCCAGGCATCTGCTTGTCTTCCCATCTATCCCTTTCTGCCCAGCTGCCCCTAACAAAGAACCCTACTGAGAACCGAGAGAGTAGGTCGACATGGGTGAGAATTGTTACTGGCAGCCCGTCACTGTGTCGTAAATCCCTGTGTTATATCAGAAATCACTGTAAAGTGTCAATTTTTGCCTCCATGCCCAATGGCTTCTTCCCAGCTGAATGCAGTTCATTGCCATTTGTATCTCCAGTCCCATCCCAGGCTGGAGAGGGCTGGATGCAGAGCTCCCATGGAAGAGTGCAGCCCTGCTGAAGGCTGGGAAGTTGCAGCCCATTTGCACCGCCTAAAGATTTGACCATTTGTCTTGAAACTGGCTTCTCATCTCTGCAACCCCAGGGCATGTTGCTCCTTGCTTGCTTAATTACCAGTTTAATCAAAACCTGACGTGCTGTTTCAAATATGATTTCTCCTAAATGTTGCAGTGTTTCTGTGCATGTGTCTGGTCTACACCAGGAATAGATAAAACCTATGGCTCTAATTCTTGGTGCCGTGAATCTGAGCAGGCTTGAGCTGCCCAGGCGCTGTTCTCAACTTATTTAACCTCCTTGCCAGGAGGTTAGGTCCACTGGACCCAATAGGATGGAGCATGTTACTGCTCATCTGCCCCAGTGCAAAGTCCAGCAGCATGACTTTGCTGCCTGAGCACTGGAGGATCAGGCATATGGGACTGTACTCTGCTTTCTTCATTTTCTCAGTGCCTCCCCAAAAATACACATCTTCCTGGAAATGGACTCTCCATTTTGGTCTCTGAAGTTAAACTTTCAGGGCTGTCAACTCTAGTGACAGTGTTGTTGAGCCCAATGATGGTTTTTCCAGAGCCTCGGGCTCTGTGATTGCAGGATTTTCAGTTCTGTTTAAAAATACAAAAGTCTTCTTGCATTTCTAAGTGGAAGGAAAACCTTTAACACACAGTTCCTGAAGATCTGAGGCACAACAAGGAAAAACCTAAATCCAGATTTATTATTTCTTGTGTGTTTTACTTGCTTTTGACTTAAAAGTCCTAGGATGTAATCTCAGAACTTGGTGGTGCCTCTCCTGACTTGTCCATATTTGAGGTTGATGCTGAAATGTCTCCCCAGCAGCAGCTTTTGAGCAATGTCATTTCAAGCACCTGACAAACAGAGGCTTATTCACAGGGTTGGGT
Source organism: Pterocles gutturalis (assembly GCF_000699245.1). NCBI lineage: Eukaryota > Metazoa > Chordata > Aves > Pterocliformes > Pteroclidae > Pterocles > Pterocles gutturalis. The sequence continues at coordinate 31,377 of NW_010143297.1, forward strand.
TTTTTCCCTGGTTGTCCTGGGAGCTCTCCGCTTGTTCCAGTTGCTTGTAAAACCTTTGCAATCAGCTTGCCCAAGGTGTCTGGGGAAAACCTCTTCCCTGCTCATCCAGCCTATAAAGCAGAAAGTGTAGGTACCTGCCCTTAATCCACAACACCGATATTTTGTTGCCCTCTGCTTTTTCTGGCAATTGCTCTCTCCTTTTGGTCTCGCTCCTTAATAAAATCTCCTAGTGGTTTCAACCTCTGCTTATCCTGAGCAGAAAGCCACCTTTGTGTCAAGTAACAGGCGGTCTGCAATCTGGCCTCTTATCTGTATGAAACTAATCGGAGATTTTTTGGCTGGCTTCTTGGAAGGGAAAAGCTTTCAGAGGACTAGCTCCCTGAACATAGCCATATGGGACTGGATGCCAGGGTCTCCAACCTGCTGTGGAGGTGAGCAAGTCTTGTCCTTTTTATAGATGTGTCAGGGTTTATCTCTTTTTTTGTCTAGGGACTTTTTTCCCCCTTCCTATTTACTGTCCCTCTTTGTTTCTTTTTTGATGTGCCTGGAAATAACAACAGCTTGATTCCTCAAATCCAGTAACTTGAGAAGGAAACCTTGTCTCTAATTAAATCATCCCTGAAGCGCAAGGACAATGAAAGCTTGAACTCCTGCACAAAGAAGTCGCCTGTGAAAAGGAGCTTAGGCTCACTTTGAAATGGTAGATGGGCACAGGGAGCAGCCCCACCACCCTCCTTGGTGGCATTCCTCTCCATCTGCAGGAGCTGGAGAAAGGAGGTGGGCTTTGGCTCGGGGTTCAGCTGCTTTGCTCGAGGACTGATGGCTGATTATAGAAAAGTGAGTTTATGCTGCTCTGAAGGTGTCACTGCCGCCATGGGGTCACAACAACTTCCACACCAGCAATTTTTTTTGTTATTATCTCTTTATTTTTTGCTTTTTCTTTAGGCAGGTTGTGCTGCTCCAAGAATCCCTCTGCAGCAAGTGCATTTTACCAGGCTCATTTGTAACCCAGGCTCCTGAAAGCAAAGCACTATCTTCCATCAGGTTCCTGTGCACATGCAATTCTTGCTGTAGTGGTCACCGAGCCATTCAACCAAAGTTATTTCGATTGAAACTATCACGTTGATCAGAGCTGGAATAGATGATGTTATTGAGCCTGGGTGTTCAATGCCAAGGAACCAATGCAGATATCTTACCTCCCTTTGAGGGGCACAGAAGTCACTAAATGCCATGAGATATGACCCTATGTGCTGTTAGGTGTAAACCAGCAAGGATTAAATATAGTTGCTCTGTCCTTTCCCTGATCCAGGGAGGACAAGCATGTATCCGTCTTGGGTTCCTCAGCAATGAAGTAGTCATTGCCATTGCTCACTGTGAAACTAATTCTTTAAGAGTTGTGAATCCCACATTGTTCAGACACCTAGGCAGAAATATTGATGTTTCTTCTTCCTTGCTTGGGTCACGAGAGGATGAAGGAAGAGCTTCGTGTCGCTGACAGAGGCCAGGCTGGCCAGAGGATTGAAGGTAGAATTTGCCAGTTCTTTGATCAAAAGATCATTTAAGAAACCCAAGTGCAAGGTTAAGAATTAACCTGTTAGAGGCAGTTTAGCTCGAGGCGATGATCAGGGCTAGCCTATAGATATGTAAATCTTGATGTTCATTAAAGCAGCTAAGGGGTTGTAGCTCTAAAGAAAAAAACACAATTCTCTTTTATTGAGGTGTTGGGTGATTGTGTTTCAGAGGTGAGGGAGTCTAAGGACAATTTTAGTGTTGTCTGTTGCAAAGGAAAATGTTCAGAACTAAAACTCTCCATTAATTTTATAGCAGCATCTCTCTCTGCAAAGAGCAGGAGCCTGAGGCAGAAGGAGCTGAAAGAGATTTCCATGGGGCTGAAGCACACCACTTTTCGGGTGTACTTTCCAGACCCCGTGGCCTCATTTTCAGCCATGCAGTATGTATCCTGTAATCCTTTTTGAGGCCAGACAGACACATCAGAAAGGGTGTAGTGTAACGTGCCTCTTCCCCCTGCATGCATGCGGCCGGATGGGTGGGCTCAGGATGTTCGGCAGTGCCTCGGGACCCTTGCCCCGGCACGCTGAGCTGGAGCTGTACCCTTGCAGACCTGTCTGCTGCCCTTGCCGAGGACAGACATCCAGCGTGACTCATGCAGCATGAAGGAGGCTCGGGCGGGAATGAATATGTATTATTCAAGAAGTACCAATCAGGATCTTATTGTTCTAGGCAGCGTGCAGACTTATAATCAAAACTGTCATCCCAAGGCTTACAGAAACATCGTGGGAAACAGGATGAGAATAATCCAGAGGCACGCCTGAAGGGACTTAATCCAAATACAGAATATCTGCTACTAAAAATTGGTTATTTGTCCTTGTATGAAACATCTTGGGGTTGTTCAGCCTGGAGAAAAGAAGGCTCCGAGGAGACTTAATAGCAGCCTTCCAGTACCTGGGGCTGCAGGAGGGATGGGGAGGCACTCTTGATCAGGGAGTGTAGTGATAGGACAAGGGGTAATGGCTTTAAACTGAAAGAGGGGAGATTTAGACTGGATATTAGGAGGAAGTTTTTTCTGTGCAGGGGGTGAGGCAGTGGCCCAGGTTGCCCAGAGAAGCTGTGGATGCCCCATCCCTGGAGGGGTTCAAGGCCAGGCTGGATGAGGCTTTGAGCAACCTGGGCTAGTGGGAGGTGTCCCTGCCCATGGCAGGGGGGTGGAACTGGATGATCTCTAAGGTCCCTTCCAACCCTAGCCATTCCATGATTCTGTGATCTTGTTTGTAGAATGATGTTTAATGTATGGACCTGTGCTTTGTGCACAGTTATACTGGAGTCACTGGGCTTGTGCAGTTTCTGACCCGTTACGAACATTTTGGAAAGAAATAAGTGCAGGATGGCAGCATGAAGAAAATCTCCTGTGTCATTCCTGGCTCCGTGAAGCAATGAAAAGGGAGACGACGAAGTTTATAAAGTCCATGGTTGACTTCACTGAAACTAAAATTGGCAAACTACAGACTTCAGATCTCTTTGAATCTGTACATCAGAAATTCTGCTGCATGGGTCTTTAAAAAAAATAAAAAATAACATGGGTTCCCCCAGCTGAGTTTACAGCAGGCAGGTAAAGAGGAAAAAGAAATAAAAATCATCGTGTTTTGGCACTTAGCTAGAAAAACTGTGGAGAAGACCCAACAAGCAAGACAGCAGTCAAGATGTAAAGCTGTGTTACATGCAAAGGTGAAAGGAGCACAAAACCAGAACAGCCCCAAATGGTCTTTGCAAGGCACTTTGGGGTTGCTCGGTACTGCTTCACCTTAGAGGACTAAGGAATTCAGAATTTTCCGATGGAGGCAGCAGAAAGAGATGCTCTTTTACTGACTGGGACAGGAGCATGCTTAATCTTTGCTATAAAGCGGTAAGTGTGCTCCCAGGATTTCACCATCAAAAATTGTATTCCGAATTGTCACTGGTGTGGAAAGCTTACAGATATATTCACAGCTAGGGACAAGGTTTAAAAATGCTTAGATTTTGTTTTCTTTGGGCTGAGGAAGGGGGAGATGATTCCTAATGATTATTGAAAAAAAAAAATCTTTCTTTGGATGGCTGATCCAGCAGTTTGCCTGTTATCGAAATTGAGATAAACTCGAGCCTAAAGGCTCTGCTTCCTACGCTGTTACTGTCTACACAGTTCTTGCCGGCAGTCAGGAATTCCATATGTGCAGTTGCTATGTGTGAGTTAGGGAAACTGTTGTATTCTGATCCTCTTTCTGTGTGCAATGGGAAGACACAGGAGACTTGAGACCTTCCTCTTGCAGGTTTGTCCATCCAGCTGGATTAATGCTGGACAGTGCAGCAAAAGTAGGCGATCTCCTCTCTTCTCCCCTTCTCTACCATGGAACTGGAAATGTGGATTCTTTAGGAGGCTTTTTATTGCAAGAGAAAACATGGAAACAGAGAGGAAGTCTGTCAGAGTTGGATCAATTTGCCCAAACAGCTCAGTTTCTCGGCTGACAGCATTTTAGCACTCAGAGGGGAGTTGTCAAAATCTCTCTACAGGCAGCCATGTCCTTCATGCTGAGATATACCATATATTATCTCAAAAAGAAAGAAAAAAAAGAAAAAAAAAGAAAGAAGATGAGGTGGCTTAGATTATTGTTCTCGTATTTCATGGAGAAAATACCCACCCTCGTTTCATTCCTTCACTAAATAACGCAGCGTTAATCTCATTCACTGCTGGATCCCTCGCTCTGGGATGGAGTCTGTCCCCTCTTGCAGGGACTCTGCAGCCTGGCAGTGAGCTGGAAGCAGAGCCAAGCGGGCTGTGCTGCCTGACTCGAGGCTCCCGTTGGAAATCAAAAGAAGTGATTAATGAAGTTAGGGTGCCCTGACCTGCTCGGAAAACAAATTACTCATCTCCTTGCACTTCCTTAATGAGAGCAGTTGATAAAAATACCTGTAATGAAGAAGACTTCTTTAATGCTTTATAGCCTGGTAGTTCCTTCGGGGCTGCAGTCGCAGGGAGGGAGGGTCGCAGAAATCCGGGGAAGATGGGAGTGAAGGTGTGAGTGATACGTTGATACGTGGTTGTGTGGCTGGGGAAGATGGAGCTCGTTAAGGTGGATGAGAGGATGCATGTCGGGAGGCAGAGATGCAGGGCTGTGCACTGAAATAATTTCTTGGAGGCCTGCAATCACCAGGTCCTGGGGAGAGACTTGCTTGACCTGGGAGGTGAACAGAGGCAAGGTCTCACCTGCACCGGAGGTGATGGAGGAGAAAGAGAGAGGATCACAGCAGAGGTAGTACCAGGGAGGTACAATGTGATGGTGGAGACCATGCTATGCATGCAGAGAAATGCAGGCTGGGAAATAAAGGCAGAATTGGAGTGGACATCTGCTATAGGCTGTCACAAATGGAGGGAAGTGAGAGTGATGACTTCTTGGACCACATCTCTTACAATATTTGCAACTGCAAGACGCTTCAATGAATGGAGGGAAGCAAGAGTGATGACTTCTTGGACCACATTTCACAATATTTGCAACTGCAAGACGCTTCAATTACCGTTTCCAGGCTGGTGACTTACAGATCTACCCGTCTGTTTCGGCCATGTCTCCTACCATGCAATCCAGCATCTCGGCTGAGTTCTCTGACAACCCTCCCAGGTGCTTTGCCACTGGAATTGAAGCTCAGCATGGCGAGAGCTGCTGCCTGCTTTCTTCTCTTCCTCCACTGCTCCCCTTTGTGCAGGAACACGAGCAGCCCAAGCAGCAGAAAGACAGGGCTGTGTACCAAGCTCTGCCTGCGTTTGGCTTTCAGTAAAACCCTTGACCTGGATAGCAGAAAGACAGGGCTGTGTCCCAAGCTCTGCCTGCATTTGGCTTTCAGTAAAACCCTTGACCTGGAGTTGTGAGACGTAGCTCTCTAAATTATGCTGGCAGGTGGATTAAAAGCTGTCTGAAAGGCGCCGAAGAAAGGATGCAATTGGTGGGAGTCTCCCTGGGGCAAGGAGGGAGTCTGGTGTGGGGATGGAGGAGGCGTCCAGAGACAATGCCACTACTGTTCCCAGGTGCGGTTTTACCTTACGCTTGGGCTGATAGCTGTCCCCGTCCCACCCCTGGCTCTTTTATTCTTGCTCTTTCCTTTGTATCAGATCTGGCACCGCCGTCAGGGCAGCCTGAATTAGTTCTGCTGGTTGAGCCAGTGGAAAACTAGTAATTGTTGTTTTCAGTGGGTCGTTTTCCATCAGATCAGCTGTAGCTCACCCTGTGCTTTTATTAATTGCCAGATCTGCTGCAAGGGAGGGGATGGAAATGCTTGGCCATGTCCTGGGGGAGGGCAGCCCCGAGGAGATACCTTTCAAAACACTGTAAGAAATGATTTTGCCTCTGCAGGAGATGGACTGGATGACTTTGGCTAGGTTTCCTCCAAAAAGCTCTTCCTAACGAGTCTTTTCATCATGAGTCTTTTCAACATCGTCTGGGCAGAACATGCTGGACTTGACCCACAAAGCCAGACCTGGAGAGGACCTTCCTCCATGTGTTGCTATATTGAGGGGGAAGATAGGAGGTCTTTAACATTGTTTAATTATAATGGCATGTGTGAAATATTTCCCAGCTTGTTTTCTTCTTCTTCTTTCCCCCTGACCCTTATACCAGGGTCTTGTACCTCAGGGTGAATTCTGGGATGTGTGCTGGAGGATGCAGAGCATCGCTGGAGCCAAGGCGCTGCTAAATCAAATGTTTTAAGTCCTTAACAGAGGGGTGAGGTTCATCTAAACACAAAACACAAATTATAATGTTTGCACAGCAAAGGGAGGAATCTCAGTGTGACTCGAAGAAGCTTCTTCACCTCTGACTTAACTTTGTGAATCTAAAAAAAGCTCCTTTGAAAATACGCAGCTGCCACTAGTGAAAAGCCTCCAATTGCTTCAGCTGCTAGAACAGTCAGTTTTTAACCCATTCCTTTGACGTTATTTTTGTCCTTTTTTTTGTATGGAGTTCAAACCTGGGTTGCAAAGCACTCCCAGAAACTCAGCTAGCCTAGGCGCTCCCGGGTAATGGCTGTCACGTGAGGGACAGTTTGGTCATCGAAAAAGGGCCGTTTTCACTTCCTTCTTCTCTCAGTTAAGGCTGTTGTTTGTTGTGACAGATTTGAAGCAGGAACAGTACATCCTCGGAAGAGAGTAGTCCATTTTATCATGCTTTCTGCTCACACCAGCAAGCTGCCAGGTGCTGCTTGTGGATTTGCATTTACTGTAAAACACGAGAAGTGTGTGGGACAAAGATTTAGCCAAACGTCCCCCCAGCTCACCCTTCTCTCCCCGTGTCCTGTGTTGAGCTGTCTTCCTCAGCTCCAAGGTTTTCCTCGCGTTTGGCATCCCTCATGGCTGAGCCTGCAGGTTCCTTTGGTCGGTACTGAGGAGCTCAGCCACAGCTTGGGACAGGGAGGGGAGAACCTACCCGATGCTTCTCATCTGCAATTTGGTCCCTCGTGAGTTTTCCTGTAGACCCCTCTCTTTGGAAGACAGAAAAGCAAAATGCATGTATCGAAGGAGGTTTTTAGTTTAAAAAAAAATAATATAAAAATCCCCAAACCAACCAAAAAAGTGCAGCCCTGCATCTCCTACACTCAGACTTCAGATTGCACCTGTAAGATGAGATGCATGAGCACGCAATGTTGGGATTTTACACGCATTTTATGACAGCTTCAAAAACAATGTATAGCCAAACAGCATGTAGAGTTGCACCATTATAACTTTGCTCCTGCCTGGAGCAGCATGGGAGAAAAAACATTTGCTTGTTAAGCTGGCTTTGCCCAGGAGCCCTCTTCTCGCCGTGGTTTGTAGGCTCTCCATTGATGACCGTCGAGGCTGCGGGTTTTGGTAACCTCTGTTTGCAGAAAGCAGCCGTGACCAGAAGCCAGCAGTTCCTCTGTGCACGAGTACCCTACTTTCCCCACTTCAGTTTTTTCAAGCTTGTGATGATGTTTCCCAGTATGTAATATGAAAGGCGAGATGGCAAGAGAGCAGCAATAATGTATTCAGGGAGCACCCTTTGGAAAAGAAGGTTGTCATGTATTCAGAACCATCCACGGCTTCGTGGGAAGGAAAGGGAAATAACCCTGGGAGGGCGAGAAAAAGGAGTGGATGAGTTACTGCTACCCTAAGGAGTTAAAAGGGCAATGAAAGATGAAAGAGAGATGTACAGATGAAAGAGAGATGCTCCATAAAAGTCCATGAATAAATGAAGCGGTGGACAGAATCAGCGCTAACTCTGACATGTCTGAGGTAGGGAATGGCTTTATAAAAGCTTTATTTAAAAAGAAAGCTTTTAATGCAAAATGGAAAAGGGTGGGCAGTGAGGAAATGATGCTTTGTAAAGATAGGCATTGATGAAAGGCAGAAAAAAGGCTGCTGGGAGAAGTTTGAATATATGCCGAGTAATAGGTCTGAATGAAATTTGTTTAATGGCGTGTCAGAAGAGTTTGTTACCAGCTTTTTAATTTTTTCCCATATTTTTTACATATGCCTATATTTTATGGAGTTCAAAAAGACTCATGGGCGGAGAAAAAGGGACAAGAAAAAAAAAAAGCACTAATGTTGGAAATTAAAGAGAATGGGAGTGATGATCCTGGAAACTGCAACCCCACAAAGTGCAATGTAGTTTTCAGTTAGATAATAAATCAGATTTTAAAAAAAAAAAAAAAAAACAACCTTTTAACAGTTAGAGAATTACAGAAATGTGATCAAAAAGTGATGTTTTTTACAGATCAGATCATCCCAGAGAAACTAGATTGCTTTTAAAAATTGAATTTTTCAGTTATGTGGAAAAAAGGACCACAGCACCCAAAGTATACTTCATCTGTAAAGATATTAGTAAAACTATCCACAGATTTTCCAAGACTTTTCCTTAGAATATCTACTCAGTGTAATTGGTGCATGCCCACCTTTATAAAAAAAAAAAAAAAATGAGGTGAAGGACTGAAATTACAGTCTCGGGAATCGATCTGTGGTTTCACGGTTATTAACTTAACTCATTAGTGATCCAAGCGAGTGGGCAAACAGAATGAGGGAGTCAGTCCCTGGAGGCAGCGGCGTTCAGAGGCGCTGACAACAAGGGACACAGTGTGTGGCAGCACCGGGTCATCGGAGGGACCGGCACAAAATTAAATAAAACGGAGGTCTCTCATCGGCTGTTTTAAAAAAGGCACATTTTTAGTCTAGTAGGTGTTGGTGTTCTTTCTCTTTGCTTTCAGGGTTTTAAATCTTCCAGGCTTTTGTTTTCTACTCAGGTTTTTTTCTGTCCACAGTAAAATCTCAGGGAGAAAATGAGCAGAAAGGTTTCCTGTGTGCATACGTGGTGATAGGAGTTGTGCTCTAGGAAAATCTAATATTGTGGGTGCCGGAAACTCGGTGTAGGGTCAGGAGGGAGGTCTGCACTGTTAGATGCTATGAGAGGTGTGTGTGTTTCCAAAAAGGATCGGGGGGAAGTGTTTTTGATAGATAAACAGATGAGACTGCTTCGTTGCTGCTTTCCTTGGTTAGTCCATGCATTCACTGATTTTTTTTTTCTTGTGGTTTTATATTGTGGCATCAGTAGATGACTGGTGCTTAGGGACATGGTTAGTGAGTTAGGTGGTGTTGGGTTGGACTTGATGATCCTTGAGGTCTTTTCCAACCTTAATGATTCTATGATTCTATGACTTAGAGACATATTTTTGAAGATATATGGATGTTTATTTTCTGTCTGTAAGCATCTAGATCCCTTAAGAAGAAGAAAAAATCCCTTAGGCCAAGCTATTACATCTCCTGCAGTCCTCACAAAACATTATCTTTGTTCGTGTAAGTTATTGGCTTTTTCAAATGTGTTGTGTCAGGACTGAAAATAATGATGAGCTTGGCACTCGTTATGATCCACCAGCATCTCCTCCATTTCCTCTGCCCGAGGAAGGCCATGTCATCAGGTGGACTTTCAAGGTCATATATATATTTCATTCCCAAAATTGCTGCTCCTATGGATGTTGCATGAGTATCACATTGAGAGAGGCGGCAGAAGCAGATGATGGGGAGTCTGTGGCTACTCATGTCACGTTTGCCCCGTCTTACCCGAGGTGGTTTTGATGTTCAAGCAGTGTTGGCCAGGCCTGAGTCCTGCAGTATGATACAAAAGAAGCAGACAAGGGCTTGACCCATGGTTGTTTTCCAGCAGTGCCCTTGTTTCCCCATTGCTCCTGCTCACGGGGGGCCAAGGCCACCAGCCGTGTCGGTGGCTGGACCTCGCCAGCGAGAGGAGTAAGGGAAATGGAGCCCAGCTGTAGTGATTAGATATGAAACTGGCAACTTCACCGCACGTTACTTTGATGATTGTGTTTGATTGCTGTTTACTTTTTTACCTGGGAGCTGGCTGTAGAAACACCAGATGGTTAAAGTCGGGGCGGGATTTGCAAGCTGTTCCGATAGGAGGCACTTCCATCAGCAACTGAGACAGCTTGACCTTTGGTGTTTCGTCAGGCTTGTTTCTTTTTTTTTTTTTTTTCTTTTTTTTTTTTGCTTTTTTTTTTTTTCTTTTAAATAACTAGGAACTGAGCCGCTTTGGTTTGAAGAGGTGCTGTTATTTTTGGAGCATCCTGCAAAGTTCAGGAAGGACCTGACACCAGCCGTTTCTTCTCCCATGGGTACCAGCGTAACAGCCTGATACTGGTTAGCATGTGGGCAGCTCTTCAGGTTTTTGAGAGGTTGATCAAATAGATTAGTGGGATAATAGATATGTGAGTATAAACGAAAGCCAGAGAGATGGTCACACAGGCAGGGGAGGCCATGACCTCAGAAAAAACAGCTGAAGGACTGGGTGGAGAAAGAGGCGTTGAGTGTTTCTGCTGTCTCTTTTTTCTTTGAAAGCCAGAGAGATGGTCACACAGGCAAGGGAGGCCATGACCTCAGAAAAAAAAGCTGAAGGACTGGGTGGAGAAAGAGGTGTTGAGTGTTTCTGCTGTCTCTTTTTTCTTTAAGGCTTTCACATTCCCTTTTTCATGGGTTTTTCTGTAGTAGCTGGAACTGGAGAAGGGGAGATTGTCTCAGTCCTAGAGCTAGGGCTTGAAGTAAGCACCCAAAACTGCAAAACCAGTCCCGACACACCTCCCACCCTTGCCTCCCTTCCCTCAACCCTCTCAGATGTCAACGTTGACAGTAATAGTAAAACCAAAGAAAAAAAAATAGGATTCTGTTGATGAACAAGAAGGTTCGTAAGGGTTTTTGATCCTGAATGTGTAATTGGGGCTGCAGATAGCAGTGGAGCTGTTGTTCCTCATATGGGAAGGCTGTGATGGGTCTGAAGAGCAACTGAGCTGGTATTCATGCCCAGAAAATGAAGCACAACAATTGTTTACATTGCTTTCTTATAGAGAGAGTATTAAAGCCCAAAATTTGATTTATTAGCATTTCGAGAGGCATACAGACTAACACGAGTCAAGTTTGGTATTTTTTGGAAGAGGTGTGTTCTGCATCAGGAGCAAGTAGATAAAAGCTTTCTGCAACTTGTTTCATTTATCACAAGAGAGCAGTTGATGCTACTGCTTCCTCCATATTAGGTAAAAGCTTTTATAAAACATTCATAAACTTCTGCAGTTATTACTGAATTGTAATGAATGTCTAAACAAACTCGCAGATGTAGTCTTTCATGTACTGTGCCTGTAGCTTTACTCCAGCCTAGCTCTTTAAACCTGCAGAATCATTCTTTTTTTTTTTTTGTAGTTGGGATCACTTGGTCCCAAGAAAACCAGGAGATTAAAAAAAAATATTTAAAAAAACCCCATATACTAGCAATGTGCCTGGAGCGGATGTGGTCCAGAGAGATCTTATTGATGTGTAGAAGCACCTGGGAGGGGGGCCAGAGGGAATAAAGAAGATGGAGCTGGGCTCTTAGAGACATCCAGTGACAGGACAAGAGGCACAAATTGCAATACAGGAACTTGCACTCAAATGTAAGAAAAAGGTTTTGGGTTTTTTGGGGGGCTTTTTGTTGGTTTCTTCTTTTTTGGTTTTTTTGTTGTTTTGGTTTGGTTTGTGGTTTTTTTTTTTTAGATTTCTTGTGGCACAGGTTGCCCAGAGAGGTTGTGGAGTCTTCATCCTTGGAGATACTAAAAATCCAACTGGAAACTTGCCACAGGCTCTTGTTGCCCTTGGGCTGGACTAGGTGATTTCCAGGGTTCCGTGCCAACCACCGCTATTTTGTGTTTCGATGGTGTCTTTGATGCAGCCTGTCCCATGGTTCTAAGGGCACTAATCCTGGATGTTGAGCAGCTTGAAGGGAGAGCAGACCGTCTGCCTGTTTCTGCTGCAGAACTGAGCAGCTATTTAAATGATGACTTGTGCTCACTAATGACATCAAATGGATTTTTAACATGTAAACGAGAAGGAGAAAGCAGGGTAACTCATTATTAGCTATGGGTTTGCCTGAAGCAGATTTCCCATGTTAAAGCACTTAAAAGCAAATACAGAATTTATGATGTGTCAGTAGATTTTAAACCTGAATAAGGTCCAGTTGTTGTAATGGCTAATAATGCAAATTACCTGGGTCAGCCTCAGCGTAAAGCAGTAAATATATCCTGCCCGTTCAGACACACTTACTTTTTTTTTTTTCCCCCTTTCCCATTAATATTTTATCACCCTGAAGAGATGTTTTCAACATATTATTTGCACCAGCATACTGTGCTCATGGTATTCCTGGATGTCATTACAGAGAAGCCCAAAGACTTGTACCGCTGCTCCGCTGCCTGCGATGCTAGCTTGGAAATTGCTTGGAGCAACAACAGCAAGTGTCAACAGGGAGCCGTATTAATTATTTGGAATGTGCCTCATAAGAGGAATCAACTGTTTTTATTGCAGC
>NW_010143297.1:43793-76787 GCF_000699245.1 Pterocles gutturalis
GAATATTACTTGAAACGGGAAGGTTACTCTGGCTGTTGTCGTAATCTATGTGTCATTAACTTTCTGTGCTTAGAAAAAGAGATTAACAACCCTGTAAACTGTTATAGTAAATAGATGAATTATAACAACATGTTTTTATTATAAATAAAAGTTTCTTGATATAGTTACCTCCAAATTACTGGAGAAGAATTGAGTCTTTAGCAACTGGGAAACTGCATGGTGGTGTTGGGAACCAAAACGCTTCCAATTCAGGTGAAAGCAATAATCAGCTCCGCAAAATGGTATCGGCGTCTTCTGCAGGTGGGACAAACAGATGCAGTTGTACATCACACCATGCTTCCTTTAAAAATTGCTGTGACACAGAAATGCTTGCTTCCCTCTTACCGTGAGATTAACAGATTGAATGAGCTTGTGTGCAATCGGTTGTCTTCTGTTGGCATATGGCCTCTTAAGAGAACATCGTACAACATGTACGTGGTTGTGGGAAAGCAGGTATAACTAAAGTTAGCATAGTACCCATGTCTGTATGGAAAAGGCAAAAGAAATGGAAGTGTGTAAAACTTTTCATCAGGTGTCTCCACAAAATGGAAGTTCATTGTGAGAAACGCACAAAAGAACAAAATACTTGCCAACCTGTTTTGAATCCGGTGCCATAAAAGTTGCTCTATGTTTGATTATAGCCCTGCGAGATCTCTAGTGCCATAAAAATTGCTGTATGTTTGATTATAGCCCTGCGAGATCTCTGTAGGAAACAGCGAAACTAAACCACTTATTTGTCCACAGGGCAGGCTCACCATGGGCAGGTTTCCTACATTGCCCCACCAATCCACCTCGATTCGGATCTGGAGAGACCGCCATCCAAGGGTGAGTCAGTCACACACGGTCTCCATCCATTGCGAACAAGCCGTAGGCGTGAGTGCGTGTTGTTCACTTGTTCATAGAGCCTCCGTGGCAAAGTTACCATCCATGGACACTCTCGGGAGCAAATTTAATTCCTGGAAGAGAGATGTATGACAGCTGACCATGTGTGGAGTGAGTCCAGAATAGTCCTGCTAAGATAGGTGCCTCTCTTGAATGGTGCAAATAAAGCAGTAGAAATGTGAGCCCTTGATTTCTCAGCCCCGTTTGGAAGATCTTCCCCTGGCTGTGTTGTGATGAACAGCCGGTATTTGCCCCTGTGGCCTGGGGAAACAGGCTTCGAACACCCGGTGTTTGCCCCTGTGGCCTGGGGAAACAGGCTTGGCCCCAGAGCAAGCATCCCTGCTGGTGCGGATTTCTTACACCTCCCTTTACTCCTGCTAGTTAGGTTGTCAATATTCAGGTAGGATCTCAAAATGTCTAGCTTGTCTTCCTTGGAATGGCTAATAGCAAAGTCTTTAAGTTAAAATCCAACAGGAATATGGAGGAGTGTCTTGGTCAGCTCTGGAAATGTGTATGAACATCAAACACATGGAATGTTGTGGAAGAAGGGAGTGGGAGGAAAAGATGACAGCTAAAGCGTGTTAGCAGGGAGGTGCACTGTAGCTTAGGTTTGGGTTTTTCCTTTCTCCTACCCTCCAAAGGGTGCTACAGTGGAAGCAAGGGTAGGGGGCTGACCTTTGTAGTGGTTGTCACCATTCTGCCCCAGCACTGTAGGGCTGTATGTGTTTGTGTACGCGTGTGTTTCTCTAAGTGCTCGCAAGAGAAAAATATGTGTTAATGCAAGAGTAATCTAGATAGGCACCCCGTCATTATGTAATACGAAGAAAGCTGTCTTCTAAATCTCACATCGTTATCCATCTCTAATATTCAGGGAGACAGAAAAACCTTTGTGTCAGTGAATTGCAGCTGCAACTGCAAGCGTATCCCTGCTTCTCCAAATGGCCCAAGGACTTTCTAGGCTAAATGAAGGCATATTGTTAAAGCTCTTGGCATGGAAGGCTCCCTTAATTTTGAGTGAGCTTTTCCCATCAGCATCCAGGTGGTTAGATCTGTAACTCGGTCGAGTAAACATTTGCTGGGTTTTTTTCCCTTTGTAAGTGGGAATATGTGCTTTCTTAGCTGATTCCACAACAAAAACTAAGCAGTTGACTTTTGCTGCACAGAAGCATCACCAGCACCGTTATTCCTTGGTGGTTCCTCTCGCATCTCTAAGCTGGAGCCATGTGCCGGGTGGTGGAGCTTGGGTGTGAGGATGCTGGCTTCACAGTCCTCTCTCCAAATCGGGTCTTGTCACGAGTCAAGCCGGTCACGTACAATCTCCTGGCAGTCCATAACCTCCATTCAGCCGTAGGCTAATTACCCTGAGATTCTACACATTCATTTGAGATTGCTAGCTTCTTCTAAGCCACTCGAAAACCTCCAGTTTTGCGGAAAAATTTACTACCTAGCTTTTCTAGCAAAGCACTTCAGTAAGGCAGAGACAGTTATGACTTCTAGGTCCTTCTTGCTGAAGTCTTCAATGTTGGATGTGATGATTCAGTGCTGGCTTAGAAGAGGTCAATGTCAATCCTTGCTGTGGGGTCTGGAGCAGCCTATGGAAGACTCAAGAACGCTTGAACAGCAGCAGCCAAAGAAGCTGCAAAGGTGCTGTGCCTTTCTTTCTCCACGATACAAGAGGTAAAGACCAGCAAAACTCTTCAGTGACCTGCCATTTGTGAGGGCATAGCTACCTCTGCACGGTGGATGGCACTGCCACCAGGAGGACGGCAAACTGGGTCAGGTGGAGTGGTTGCAGCGCTTGCAGAGAAGGTAAAATGGAGTTTATCCAACATAAAACTCTTGAAGAAAGGGCTGCTCAGGGTGGAAGGACTGATATTGCTGCTGCACCCTGGTAGGAGGACGCGGGTCCCTTGTGTAGCTGAATAGAAGAGGGCCAGGGAGGCAGCCAGCCGTCAATCCATTAGCTGGTGACTAGGGGGTGCTAAAAATGTAGTAATTGGTACTGTCTCCTTGGCTCTGGCCCTGGGATCTGGGACATATAGCTCTACTTATGCATCTGCTGCCTCATTTCCAGCCTCAGCACCCAAAATCTGTTAGTGTCGTAATAATAATAATTTTTTCTTTTTTTCCAAAGTGTGTGAGGGTTATGAAGTTTTTTTGTTTGGCTGCATTTTGTGACACCTTAGGGCACATTCAGGTCCATGTTCCAAGCTTCATCCCCTAAGCCCAAGAGCTGTTTTAAACAAGGGAGACAAAAACACCTCTGTCCTGAAGATCTCATCAGTTCTCCACAATTCCAGTGGCTGGAACTTTAAAAAAAGAGCAGCATTACGACAGCGGTCATAAAGCACTAATGCTTTTGGCTGTTGCTTTGATGCTCTTCATTTCCCTTCCATATTTCAACTCACACTGAGCTGAACACCAGGTGCAGGTCAATGTCGCACTTTGGCAAAAAGAAGCAGCCGCCTTACAGTTTTAATTATAATAAATGGAAATAGAGCCAGGGTAGGAATATAAAAGCATCTTTCCTTCCCGTATTAAAAAACGATACAGATTTAGTGCTGCTGTGGCTCGATGCAGTTGCAATTCTCAGCTGACAGATTTATTTGTAACTGCTTCTTCCTTCTCCTTTTTAAAAATTTTATCACTGGTGACATTTACACACATTGTTTATGCATGCAGGGCATTTTTACCTGCCTTTCCGAGTCCTGATGCTAGCAGCAAATAGAGCATAAACTCCAGTAGTTTACTAGTACATTAGTGTCACCGTACATTACAGGGTAATTACTCTGAGCCGCTGCTCTGTATAGTAACACAGTAATGACGGTGTAAATCACTTAACAGAAATGACACCATGCATCAGCATTTTTTATCAAGACACTTCTTATTCCCCACCCCCTTTTTAATTTGAGGGTGTTCTAAAATTAATTCAGTGTGTGAAGCACTCTTAACCCTTATTTTTACACCTCCTCTCAGTCTGATGATCCAGACGTGATGACATGATTTTTATACAACCTTTTATAAGAATAAATTCCAGAATAATTCCAGGGGTAGGCGAGACCTCAGGTGGCGATCTCATAGACTGAGGATTAAACCTGTGTTTAAAAATGAATGGCTGGTTACTGTCAATAGCAAGGAGTTTCACAAATGAGGGTGATGCTGATACTCTGGCTTAGAAAGAGATTTTATGGCATTATCATATATAGCAATAAATTAAATTTAGAGTTTGGACTCAAATTCTGCCAGGTACTAAAACACAGCAAATAAGTGAATTAAACTCATCGGATCCACACACTAAAACTATTTATGAAGCTTTATAGAAGCAGATTTTAGTGTATATGTGGAATTAAAAATGAAATACATGCCTGGCGTTTAAAGCCAGGCAGTCGGAGCTCTCCTCCCCTGTTGAGCTATCATTTTGCAAAGGTTTCCGTCAAAGTTGAAGCTCAGGGAGTAGTTGTCTTGGAGATTGATATGCTTGAAGTCAGTGCATTTCCAAAACATGAATAGATAAGCAAGACCAGTTTTTGGTCCCCAGTTCTAGAAATAAATAGTGAATACAAGAGGGGTGGGAGATTCTCACCCTCCTGTGCTAATTTCTTTAGCCAGGGAGGTGCGTTTGGCCCCAGTTCAGGCGCTATTGGTTTTTTGGGGTTTTTTTTTTGTTTGGTTGCATGGTTCAACCTCCAAAGACGTAGAATCTCTCCCTATAGGGGACCCTACAGGGGAGCCTGTCGGGGATACAGCCAGAGGCTTTGCGGCTTTTCCCCCCCTTCCTTCTCCCACTCGGTGATGTGTCCCTTTGTGCTTTTTTCCTTTAAAGCTGACTATATTCTGCCAGTTTTCTTCCCTTTTGCATTTGCAATGTCTGAGAGAGAGCCGCTCCTGAACATCAGAAGCACTGTGAAATCTTCTTACCAAAAATAGAGCAGGCTTTGGGATGCACACATTCTGGGTCTTGGTTTGGTTTGGTGGGTTTTTTCTTTTTTTTTTTTTTCTTTTTTTTTTTTTTTTCTCTCCCAAAGGTCCCAGAGAGGGTCGATGGCTTTGGAGATGATGTGGGAAGATCTGACAGCTAGGCTTGTTGCACAGCCCTGCTCCTCCTTCCCAAGCCCAGAGAAAGGGGAGCGCTGGGCAGCGAGGCCCCATGGCACTCCCTGCCTTAATTCAAGCCGACACACACAGTCACGCGTCCCATGCTTGCCAGACCCTGAAACACCAGCTCTCCTGCCTCTCCCTCCCTGGGTGCAGCACTACAAGAGAGGTGCTGTCGGGGAGTCCCTGTTCTGAGCTAATGGTTTCCAAATGTTTTCATTTTCTGCTTGAGTCCCCCTGGGAAAGCCATTCCATCCATCTCGATCCCCAGCTCGAGAATCCCTTTACAGTGTCCCTCTGCTTCTCTCCGAGATCCCACTTTTACTCATCCTACTCCTTCCCTTTAGCATTGGCTACAGCTATATGTTTACAGCTTCTTAAGGTAGGATTATTTTATTCATGAGAGTCCAGGTGAGAAGCTAATTTGCTGCCTTTGAGCCAAGAGAGGACCATGCACTGGATGGCAGTTGGGGTCCTCCATGCTCAGGACCCTTATTCCCCATTCCCTGTGCAATGCTGGGATGCTGTGTAGTGTGTTACTCTTCCTCAGTTGTGTACAGAGTTTTCTTCTTTGCTTTTGCTTTTCTCCAAGTACGACTGCTCTCAGGGCTTTCCCCTTAGGGACTGCCCTGAGTTCACCAGAGGATCTCACTCCATCCGAGCTGGGGCATGAGCGCTCGTTGCAACAAGCCAGCAACACACACTCCACATTTTCTCATCGGGTTCATCCCTCGTGGTTTTTCGGGCAAGCAGAGTATATGAGGCATGCAGGTAACTGGTGCTGCACTGGTTGGATGGGAGATGACTGCTCACCATACCTCCAGAGTCAACGGAAAGGGTTTGCAATGACTATGAGCTTTACACGTGCTGGAGCTGAGTCTTCAAACAGCTCAGCGTGGCGATGCGGTGGGGTTTGGGGCATCACGGTAGATGCGGCCACAGGGATGCATTGCCAGGTACAGAGCCTGTTTGGGCTGTGAACATGGTGTGGAAAGGTGAGCTCTGATTTAAGGACGTGATTCTTTGTCTTATCCAGAGCTTTCTGAAAATCTGTTGTCGTGGCTCAGGTCTGTACCAAAAAATCCACCTTCCTGGACTACCCTGATTTCCCTGAAGCAAGCAGCTGCTTTGAACGTGGGCCATGCTCCTGATTTATTAATTCCTCGTTAGGTATCGTGGGTAGCGATAACTAGTATCATAGAGCTCCTGGAAACCTTACAACCAGCCTGCAGCCCTCCTGTTTGCTCGTTATCATCAGCGAGGTCCCACTTTATGTCCTGTAGGTTTCCATAGTGAGAAAGAGTTAATTGCATGCAGTTTGCCATTTTCTTTTTCACTATGCTGTTGAACTGTTGCTCTTATTTCTTTGGAATGTGTGTTTTCATTGCAGAGGGGCACCTCAGGGCATTGCTGTTTATTTATAAGATAACAGCGTTGGCTCCAGCGGAAAGCTGGAGCTAACAAAGTCTCTCAAGGAGGAGTGCTAAATCCTGTATGCTGGTGGGAACTGTTCAAACTATATTTGCACTTGAAAATATTTAAGGATTTGAGGGGGGGGGAACAAGAGTTTGAATTATGTTTAACACCTTTTCCATTATTCCTAGTCATTAAAAAAAAAAAAAAAAAAAAAAAAAAAAAGGAAAAAAGCACTTTTACATAACTTTCTTACCAGCTAGCTGCTGCCTTGTAGAGATTTTCTATGGAGATCGGCACGAACTGTGATTTAAAGATGCCATGAAATGTTATTCTTTGTAGGCTGTTTGAAGCTGTGATACGACCTGATAAGTTCAAAATGGACACAGACATCCACCCAGGAGATTCTTTGGACAGTGGGTTTTATTTTCCACTGTGCCGAGTTGTGCCACTTGCCATCAGCAGTGGAAATTTTCACCCACCTGACAACGGCAACAGCTGGAAAGCAGAGCCAGCGATGGCGATGCACCCTCGGGCAGCGCTAATCTGCAGTGAATGTCCTGTTACCAGCTTGGAAAAAAAGCTGTTGAACCCATTCAATGTGGAAAAGAAGAGCACGGTGCTGCATAAAGCATGAGATCCTTCTCAAACTTTTTTTTTTTTCCTCCCCCCATTTCTGCCAGACTAATTTTTGGCTACACTTCTCTTTCTGAAATATTTATAGGGCAAATAACTGTTTTAAATGAGCAGATGGGGGAGACATCAGACAAGCTGTTAAATTAATAAACATGTGCAGTGCTTTATCAGGAAGGGAGCCCATTTTGGCATTTCTTCTGGATGATTTGTATGGCCTATCACCATTGCACCTGGTGCAGGGACAAGAAATGGGCACTTAATAACCAAACAATGTGCAAACTCCTTCCATTATAACTTCATTATGTCAGATATAATCGTCTATAACTAGATGTCAAATATATAATTTATGTCCAGCTCCCCTGTGGAATAGTGGCCGTATGAATGAATGGACCCATTAATGGGAAGGAGCTTTTACTGTAACTTTTCCCCTCTTGGTACATGGTCAGTTTTGTCATCTGGTATTAATTCTGAATCATTTTGGGGCTGCAGAAGAATGCCTGTTATATTTATATTTGTGTAATGGGAGAAGATGGCAAATAAATCGTATCAAAGATCAAATTTCAGGTCCGCTGCTTTCCTAAACCATACGCCTGTTTAAAAAGGAGTAGGATCTGTCTGCAGCGCTTTGATTGAGAAGCATAACTGGCCTTCATTTCACTGTTCAGAGACGTTAAAAGGTGTACGATGTGAGATAACACTTCCTGCGGGAGCGCTCTGCCACAGTTGAAGAGCTTAGCCCCTGGAAAGTCTTTCTCTGCCGCTGCAACCATGCTTCTTACATCCTTTATTGCATCTTTTCTTGTGTTATGTCATACGGTGCCTATCTGGAGAAGTGCTTCATGATGTGTGTGATGAACTATGTCATCATCAGATGGATGATGATGTTTTTCCTTTGGAAGTATATGTGGATGTTTCAGAGCAGGACGTAGGATCTCATTGGTTCTGTGCAGGGTCTGTGGATATTCACAAATTAAATAGGTTGATCAAAAGATCAGGTTGGCGTGGATCCCTTCATGGAATGGCTTTTATACATTTTTATGATTTAATTTTTTTTAATATATGGCCTAGTTTGGGGGTTAAAACCCTAGTGGGGAACAATTCAATATTTTACATCTGGGAAGATGGTTTGTTAGTAATACACGTAGGAAACCACCTCTGATGTAGCACTGTTGGTATATTGCCTCTAAATGAGAAAATTTGTTTTATTCTGCTGCAGCTACACGGGTAAGAATTGTTTTATTCTTCCTCAGGTATACATTTGGATGAAAAATTATCCCGTTAACACCATTTATAGTAGTAGATGACTTCTTAGTGTTTGATAGAGTTTTCTGTTGTCAGTACACAATTATTTTAAGACTAGATAGTGAATGATGTGTTTGTCTAACAAAATATTAATGTTTCTGAGACTTGTGACTTGGACTTCTGAGTGGCATGTACGCTGAAAAGTTTGCAGTGGTGGAATATCATGTTACATCTATAGTATCTTCTCCTGGAAAATATTTTCTTTATTCTTTTTGTTTTCTGTGGCTGTTATTTTACAGCTCTTCTGTCATGGACAAAAGCTGCTAGAAAATTCATTGTGTGGATGATGTGTTTAAGGAAAGCGGATCACCCTTACAAATGAAATGTAAGGAATGTCAGTTCTGGTTTACGACAAGTTAGGAAAAGCAACAGATAAAGACTTGGGCTCCTCGCTGTTGTAGTCTGGCTGCCTTCCAATAAGATGTAGGATCATCTTACTAGTCAGTAAGCAAGTTTAGATACTCTCATTGAAGTTCATCAGACTCAAGCCGTGCATCTCTAGAACGGCAGGCAGGCTATTTCCCATCCAAGCAAATCACGTTAGGCTCAGATGTGCTGCTGTTGACAGCACTGGGTCCAAGACGTTTGTGTACATTTGATGGCTCTTCAGCTGTGCACTGGGATTTTCTGCAGGTAAGCAGGGTTTTCACAGCACTTTGCTCTTGGAATCATCTTGGATTGAATCAGAAATGGTTGGAAATCAGAGATTTCCACCACAGAGTCAGTGGTCCACTGCCTTCTAAAATGTTTGTGCTTGGAGCCTGCTTTGGCCCTTGAATTTCCTTAAAGCAGACCATTGAATTTGGATTCTTCCCTTTGTGTGTTGTTTTTTACAGAGGAATCCTAGTGATGTGATATAATCCATTCAGAAGGAAATTTATGCCTGTGAATTGGGTACCCTGCTCTTGAAAGGCGCTTTTGGAAATCCCAGCCTTAATAAATGCATACTAAATACTGATTAACAGATAAACATTGTGGAGCCCCGTTGCTAAGATTGTAACTTGGCTTCCTTGTAAGAGGCCTCATAATTTAAGTCTTTGAGCCAAGTAAATTTGGCTTGATAACTACAATATTTGCTCAGAAGACAAGGACTGCTATCCTCTAGTTCCAAATGGTTCATTATTGCCTTCAGATTGGCTCAGGGTATTCCATTCTCCTTGAAAACGCACAAGAAGCAGTATTTAAAATATCTTGATTGCCTTTGAGAAGAGGTATTAAGGTTGGTTAAATATAATTATAAGGATTAGAGGGCCAGTATGGATGAGGGTGCAAGCCAGGCAATGGGGCTGTTGGCCAGGGAGCTTTTGGGGATGGAGAGAACCAGCTGGACTTGGGGCAAGGAGACGACTTTGCCCTTACCCAGCTGAGGATGCTGTTCTTTTTACAGTCATGGTACATGAGGAATCTTACAAATAGAGGGCTCTAGGTTAAGCATGTTAATTTGCAGCAAGTATATCCCTTGTTTCACTGCAGCTGGTTTTTGGAGAAAATTGCTTGTGCTTTCTTCATTAAAAAATGACCACAATTATGGATGCAGTCATGGCATTCTCCCCTTTAGATTTTCCCTAAGTCCTGGTTTCATCGTTATTTCATTAAGAGCACTGCTTTGCACAGACACGTGTGCGTGCGTGGCTGTATTGTGCTCACAAATTTAGTAGTAGGCATGCAGCAAAATAATACTGTTACTGAGTAAACAATTACGTTTCGTTTTCTGGAATAAAAGGCAATGTGTGCCCATAAATCTTCTTTTAGAAAAATCTGTGTTAGAGAGTAAAAAAGAAGATGAGGTTTCTAAATTCATGAAGGTCCTTTGCAGTGGAATCCTGTGTGCCACTGAAGTGTAACAAGCTTATTTATATTTTATTGTGCTTCTAGATCAAGCTGCATTACTATGGGCTGCATTCCCCCGACACTATAGCTTGTTGCTAAGGAAAAGGTACATTATGTTAATATTTTGTGATCATAACTATGCAAGCTGGGTTCTGTACATTGAAGAAGTTAAGTGGGGAAAAAAAAAAGTGAAGGTAATGCACCATTTTGATTACAGCCTCCCCAGATTGTAGCTCACATTTAGAGGCAAAAAAAAGTAAGCTTGAATTTGAGAAGGATTCTCACAGAAAGTGTGAGAAAACCGAACAATTGGAAAAATTTGTTTACTGCATGTTAAAATTGCTCAGCAGTAGGGATCTGGAACCAGTGCTGCTAAGAGGGAGTCTGGCAGAAGCAAAGTGAAAGCTTTTACCAGACACATTCAGTGAAGAATTTCTCAGCCTTCTTGTGCCTTTAAAGTGTTTTGATCATGTAAACAGAGCATTCATCCTTAATTCCTATTTCCTGACCGTTTCCAGTGCTGATGTCTATTATGTGATTTGGGTACCTTCTGATCCAGTTAATGGTGGGTTGGTTCTGTAAGAGCCTACAATCAAGCAGTACACAGCACAATATGTAAAGTAAAATGCCAATATGATACATTCAATGCATGGAATGAAAAAAAAAATGACAGAGTCACAAGCAAGAGACTGATGTCCGTGCTGGTTATTTTAAAAAAATAAGCTCTACAGACTGTATTGATGAGTATTATAAGAATGTTTACACAACAAGTAAAATAAACAAGGAAGGATCTTGGCATCCCTCCTAAAGGAATGTTCTGAACCGAGTTTCCCCTTTCAAAACTGTTTTCTCATTAATACCACTGCCAAGGCATGAAGCAGCCATGGAGAGGGAAGGCTGGATGAGTAGGAGCTCATCTCAGTTCTGGTGTGCACAGCACCTGGTTGATTCGACCAGGACAGTGTCCTCAGGACTATCTACGGTTATCATGGCTATGGCACCTGAAAATAGATAATTTTTGCCTTGTACTGTTGCCTCTCCCATTTTCAAACATGAGGGGCAGCTTCAGCACCCCGGAGCTGAGTTTGCACCTAAATCAGGGACAGTGTGGGTTCTCCCCTCTTAGTCTCAGATCCTAAATTTGGGGATACGGTACCAGGCATCCTGCCCAGCTGAGATCAGTCCTGTTTGCCAGAGCCCCAGCAAGCAGCAGCCCTTGAGCAGGGCTGGGAAACTCATTGGGGGCTTGCCAGCATCCGAACCTTGTCCGTGGTTATCTAACATCAGCCTCTGACCCTGCCATGATGAGCAGAGCCACTTTTTCTCTCTTCCCTCCTCGCTGTCGTTTTTGCTCAAACCTTGTACAATGGGCTCTTTGACCCTTAAGAGGGCTTTAGGAAAGTTAATATTACTTTTTCCTAGTAAAGGCTGTCATAATTCATGTTATGCCTCATTGTGCACCCCTGATCATCGATCATTGGAGAAGCTCAGGCACCCAGCCTGGGAAGTATCACTTGCTCGAGCAAATTAAATCCAGTGTGAGATGAGAGTGGGATGGAGGGGAAGGAGTAGTTAGTCCTGGGAGGCAGCCGGTACTTCATACTGGAGGGGTAAAGAGGAAAATGGGAAGAAGAAAGAATGATGAGCTACCAGGACATGGAATTTCCTTGAGCATCATTAACCACTCCTGACCTGCCCTCTTGGCGGTAACATAGAGCTCAACCCAAATGTCAAGAGCAGTGCAGTGTGCTCGTCCATTTTTTTCTAACCTGTTGAAGTCTCCTTGTCAGACTGGCCACCCAAATCTTCAGCTCCAGTCTTCAGATCAGTGTAACTGTGCCTGCTGGCTCCCCCAAAGTCCTTGTACCCCCTCCATAATCCATCCACGGTTTTAAAAAGTGTGTGCCTGGTTATGGTCTAAGGTTTGTGCTTATCTTTAGAGCACATTGCTCCTCCACATTGTGTTTGGTTAAATAACCACAGCTTGGTGTAGATATTTTGCACGTAAGCTAACAGGGTTGACACTGTGAGTATTTTGCAATCATTTGTTTAATTAGCTGAAGCTCTTTGGGGAGAAGTTTATGAAATGGCATACTCCCAAACTCTAATTTAAATCTGTTTTGCCTTTTTTTGTGGGGGGGGAGGGCTTGTAATGCAAAGCATTAAAAAAGGTACAACTGAATGGAAAGCAACAAAAACCTTTCTGTTAACAGGCAGTGCCTCAGTAACAAACTCACCCAAACATAGAAAGGAAATTACATTGGGTAAAGTGACCGACAAGAGAGGAAATTGGAATTAAGTCCATGCAGCTGTCTTGTCTTTATTTTTTTTTACATATACTTCCCCTCTGTTTTCTTTTAGTGCAAAGTGTAATTAAGCTTCTCCTTTGTGTGCAGGTTAATTCCTTTTCTAATCTACAGCTATTTTTCCTAAGGTGTCCATTGCTGGAGTGAACGAAGGCTGGAGACTAGAGAATGGCAGGTGCTGAGCCTTGTTTAGCGGGAGGGGATTTTTTGCTAGCAGTGAAATCTCGAGATCCCGCTTCTGGATGCAGGGTTTCTGTGTCATTATTTCATGTACCATTCTGAGAAACGGGAAATGGTCTTTTTGGTTCAGTAGAAGCTCTAGGTTTGCAGGAAAAGAGAAAAGGCAATTGTGGAGCTGACCAGTTATTGCTGACACAGTGTAATTAATGTGCAAATATTTCTGAAATCAGCTGCTAATGACAGAAATACACGTCTTGTCCTTTCCACACAGAGAAAAAATTTTTTAATTTTTTTTTTAAGATACTTTTTCTTTATTGTGCTCTCTGGGCACTGCTCTTGGTAACCTGCACATGTGGGTAAAACATTTTGCACTTTCTGACATTTTGTTTTTTTCCGGAAGAATTGTCGAGATGAAAAATGGCACAAGCAGCTCAAGAAACGTTGACTTTTGCAATCAGTAGCTAATGTTATTAGCGTATTCCTTCTGTTCTGTTTGCACAGACAATTACAAATTAGACCTAGAAAACATGCTCCCAGAGGTGTGGGTTTGGGTTTTAAGAGGGAAGGAGGAAGCATGTTAGCACAAAGCATTTTAACCCCGTTCATAGCCTATACTGCTGCCTTGAAGCTACAAGTCTTGCAAAAAATTCAGTAGAGGTGGAAAACAAAAAAAAATGTGGGAGGAAGGACATCAACACGGAAGAAAACAAAGAGCTGTGTGAGCAGCTAATTAGTACAAATTGTATTCAGCAGTGCAGGATGCTCTGGGAAGGTGCTGAGTGTGTTACATGAGAAGCAGGGACAGGGGAATGGAGGTGTGTGCCGAGCAAGGTGGGATGGAAACCACGGCTTTGAACATTTCTGAGGTTTCTTTTCCAAAGTGACTTTCCTATCCAGACTTCGCCTGTCCCTCCAGGCTGGGTGGGTTGATGTGGTGGGGTCCTGCTCTGGTAGCCTGCACTGAAAGAGCGCGAGCAGGTTCAGGCCAGATATTGAAGCACTTGAGTTGCTTCTGGGCCATGGAGTGGACTTTGAAGAGATGCACAGACTCACCCCATCATGCCTGGAAAGGGCTGTCCTTCAGCCAGGTAGTGCCAGGTCAAAAAAACTTGTCTAATACCTGTCTCCTGGCTGCCTTGGGGCCCAGAGTCGATGCAGAGTGGGGAAAGTTAGGATCCATGAGTTTCAGAAAATGAGATTCAACTCTACATGGCTGCTGCCTCTTATGAAGAGGCTGAGCTTTAATTTCTGGCTGCCTGGCAGTGTTTGAAGCGTATCCACTACCTGGCATCTCTCTATTTTGAGGATGCCAGGATGGGGCAAGACCGAGCATCCATCTGTGTTTTGCTAGAAAAGAGAACACTGGGAGCTGCTAGTGAAGAACCTGAGCTACGGTCACACTCCTGGGTTTTGTGTCTAGCCAAATTCCATCAGGGATGTGGTGGTATTTCTAGGCTTTTTTTCTGATCCATGCTTCCAGCCCAGTCCCCAACATTTTGTCCACTTAGAGCTTCATCCTGGTATTGTAGATTTAGATGAGATATTGGGAAGAAATGTTTTCTGTGGTGAGGCAGTGGCCCAGGTTGCCCAGAGAAGCTGTGGATGCCCCATCCCTGGAGGGGTTCAAGGCCAGGCTGGATGAGGCTTTGGGCAACCTGGGCTAGTGGGAGGTGTCCCTGCCCATGGCAGGGGTTGGAACTGGATGATCTTGAAGGTCCCTTCCAACCCAAACCATTCTGTGATTCTGTGATCTCTTGGACTCCTACACCAAAGAGATGTAAGTACCAAGCAGCTTTTATTGACCATAATGGCACTTGAATTAGCTGGATGCCTGTGTAGTTGGTGGCTCCTGCAGCCTGACATCCCTCCTGCAGCACTGGAAACCTCATTGCTTTGCCTCGCAACAGTTCCTGTGCCAGGAAGCTTCAGAGGGCACAGCTCTCTTGGCATAACTGTAAAATAACTTGGCAAGTAAGCTCTGGAGGCTTCAACTCTTGCCCCAGCTGGGATACATAATGATCTAACTACCTGCACTCTTTGATCTTCCCTTTGTTCTCTGATTTTCATGGAGTTTTCATTTGTTCACGGGGGTGGGGAATAGAAGGAGAAAACAAAACAAAAAAACCCAAAAACAAAACAAAACCCAATTAAAAAAAAAAAAAAAAGAAAAAAAAAAAGAAGAGGCTTGGCAATACTCCCTGCAATTTCCAGGCAGGGCTGCAGAGCAGCCTGGGCTCTGCTCTCGGTGTCCTCAGGGTGGTAGTGCAGCTACTCCTTTCCCTTGGGCAGGACGAGGAACATGGTCCATTTAATTTACTGCACAGGGGTTTGTTCTAAGCTGCATCCCTGTGTTTAAATGGCACGGATGCATCTGCTCGTGCACTTTGTTTCCTGCAGCGGTGTCAGGGCTGCCGGGGTGGGTTGTGAAGGGACATTTTTGTGATGGCACGCTAGATGAGAGGGTTTGGAGTCAGGGACCACAAGCCGCTGTCAGATCAGCAAGGATTTAGAGAAAATCTCTTCTGCCACTCTTGCAGCCTCAGGAGACAGGGCAGGACTTCTGCGGGCAGCTGGCCAAAAGCTGCACGGGTGAAGAAACAAGCTGCAGGAAAAAATAGGCAGGGGACTTTTATTGGAAGATTGTTTTTCTCTCCCTCTGTCCATGTAAAGAGCGATGCAGTTTATCAGAAATCTTTAAATAAGCTGATATTATTGATTGGATAGCTGAGAATTTTCCGTACAGCACTTTTCAAAAGGCAAAGGTGCTTCACACAGTTATAGCAACAGCCCCAAGCAAGGGTGGTCATCCCATCCAGTGTGGTTATTGAGGCTGTACCCCTCAATGCTGCTTTTGTCCCTATATTTCTTTTGTTGGGGTTTATTCCCAATGCTGGTGTGCTGCTCTTCTGAAAAGTGTGGGATTACAGGGAAAGATAATCACACAGTGGGATTTAAGCTGTCGCAGAAGGGAGTGTGGTATGTGATCCACTTAAAATGATGAGCAT
Organism: Pterocles gutturalis; assembly: GCF_000699245.1. Classification (NCBI taxonomy): domain Eukaryota; kingdom Metazoa; phylum Chordata; class Aves; order Pterocliformes; family Pteroclidae; genus Pterocles; species Pterocles gutturalis. Next base: position 59,482 of record NW_010143297.1, read on the forward strand.
AGCTAAAAGTCGAGGAATTGTCCAGTGCATGGGTCGTAATATACTGCGTGGCATCCGTCTTTAGCAGGAGGGGTTCAAATCTGTGGAGCTTTTCAGCCTTCATCTATGCAATCACTTTAGCGCTGGGGTTTTTCATTTGGCTTGCTTCTCGATTTGATTGTGGCCGTGTTTGACTAATGTCAGAGCGGAAATTGGTTTTATTGGACTTAATTTTGTCCGCAGCAAGATGTACGTTGCTTTGAAATATGATGTAATTCCCAAGCAGGAGGAGATGGGCTTCTCTTCAAGTCAGACCTCAGCTCTGGTGTCTTGGGTTTTAATACTCAGGGCTGCAAAGTAGGAGGAAATGGTGGAAATTTAAAGGTGGAAGTGGGTTTAAATGGACAGTAATCTCTACCTTGCTGCGGGGAAAGAGCTGGAAATTGCTCTTGGCTCTTGCACTTATGCAGGTTGTTGCTCTGCTTTTGCTTGATGGTATTTCACCTTTTCTTTAAGTGGACAAGGGTAAAATATTATAGGGAAAAGAAAGTTATAGAGCACTGTTGGGAAAAAAAAAAGTGTCTGTCCAAACATCTTGTATTTGTTGGATGTGGATACTTCTAGGATAGATAACACTCCCTCCTAGGGTGGATGCACATGGATGGAGATACTGGCCGTGAGTGAGGGATAGCTGAAGTCTTTGATCAAATGCAGTTGAGTGAAAAACCAATGGAACGCGGTGCAAAATCTCCCAAACCCTGAAATCATGCACGGCTCCTCCAGCAGCCGCTCTCAGGGTTGGAGTCTCGCAGCCGCCGTGCTTTTATCTTAAAAACCAAAGCAGGAGTCTTGGCTGTGTGAAGAACTATTTAAGAAAAAAAATTGTGTTGCTCACATTTTCTGGTTGCCATGGTTTTGGGGGACTGTGGTATTCACTGCATTCTAGATACCAAATATAGACAGAGCTAATTTCACCTGGAAGAAGTGGTGGGGTTTCATCTTCCTTTTAAGTGAAGATTTTGTCTGTCTGTTCTCGATTTACAGTTTTGGGAGGGTTGCTTGTTTGTTTATGGGGTTTGCATGAGTGCAAAAAAAATGACTGAATAAGATCAATAGTGAGCCTGTTGGGCTCTGCTTAATGATGCCAGGGTTTAGCAGGAGCAGCTTTGTAGTCCCTCAATGCAGTGAATGCCTGTATCAAAGATAAAGGGTGGCGAGCTGATTTTTTGGCAAAGAGTCGCTGCTTTCTCAGCAGGCAGATTCAGCAGTTACACAGCAAGACTGATCTGACAGCGGTATGAACCGTAGAGTTTGGCACGGGGACTGGAACGGCACCGGCCAGTTCCCACAGAGGTCAGAGCAGATGATGCCACGATGCTTTCTTGCTTTAAAAGCCTGTGAACCTCTGCAAGAGGTAGAGGGTCCATCTGTATTTTTGAAGAGGGATGGGTTATTCAAGAGTGCATACCACAATGGCATTGTGCTGGGCTGCATTGGAAATTAAATTTCCCCTTTTCTCCTCTTAGTGGTACATGGGATTTGGTGCATTTTTGAAGTGTGGATTTATTCAGCTTCAAAGGGATTTTGAGTTTGCTCATGGAAATTCTCGTCTTGTCGTAATGACCGTGGCCTTAAAATTTGCCATTAATTTAAAAGAAGGTTCTTTCATAGCTGCATGCACATTTTATGAAGATGTTTCTCTTACTCTATGCAGTGTTTTGGGAAGAAAAAAAAATATATATAACTAGGATCCAGGAGAGGCTGTGCAAGTCAGAACATGGTTTGTTCACTCTGTGTTCAATCTCTCCTTGAGCTCAGTGCAGTCCGTCACTAATCCAGCTGGATTTGAGCTGCAGGCTCTAATGTACCAAGAGAAATGTATAGTGGGGTGCAAGTCTTACTGAGTGGGAAATGTGAGAGAAAGGGGCTTTTCCAGCACACAGTTGCAACTGGGACTTGATGCTCACCCTGCCTTTCTCTCAAGAGATCCTGATGGTCGCACACTGCTTTAAATGGGAAAAAAATTGGGGTAGGGTGCAGAGGGAAACACGGTTTACTGGAGACATAGTTAGTGCATATCCCAGAGTGTTATCTGAGCTGGAGACAGCGGTGGGGATAACAAATTTGTTTCATTTTTAGTTTTGCTGAGTCTTCCTTTTCTCTGCTAAAAGCCACATTTTCTTTTGCCTTTGACACCTGTAGCCGTTTACTGTCCCAGTGGAAATGGAGGGTAAAAATATCCCTATGATAATTCCGTAGTATTTTACACTAACTATGCCATCACTTTGCACAGGCATAAAAAATGACTAGATGAGGTACAGAAAATCAGTCTGTAAATCCGTAAACATGGTGGGTTTTCTGCATCTACTGATTTTCCATTGTCCGTATTCATTAACGGAGAGCAAAATGGATGAATTAGTGCTTGGTTCCCGGCAGCTGTTCATCTAACTTCCTCAAGCTGCACATGCTGAGGCTGTTTAGGATATTTTTCACTTGCAAAGAAATAGAAAAAAAAAAAATATCCCAGTTTCTGTTATCTCTTCTGCTTCCTATAAAGTCTTCTGAGGCCAGGAAGCCTGCCGCTGTGTTTTGTGCTTCCCTGAAGCCCGCCTCTGATCGCGTGGCTGCCTCTGAACAAAGATTTTGTACCAAAGAGTGGCTTTTGCAGGGATCCTTCTGCTGCTTCTCCAAACGGTTCCCAGACCTGAGCTGCTGACTCTTGTGTTTGGGGGCTGTGTTTTCCAATCAGAACAGCCTGGGAGGTGCTGAGCTCCGCTTGCTACGTCGGTCCTGCTGGAGCATGCACAAAAATAGTCTCTAGGTTGACGACAGGAGACTTTTGAACTGGGAAGAGCAGTGGGAAAGCTTTGAGCCTGCTGTGGCAGCATAATAAAAGGACTGTGACTTGCATCTGTCACTTACCAAGAGGTAGAAAGACTGAATTTATTTTATGAGAAGCCATCCTGCATGTTTCCAAGCATGGGGAAGGCTGTGGGTTAGGCAGCCTTTGGCAGGAGGCAAATGTAAATTCGTAGCCTGTGGGGAGAAGGGGTTTGGAGGAGGGTTGGGGGTGTCCTGCTATCCCACGCGCAGCTGGAGGAAAAAGCCAAGAGTCCAGGCAAAAGCCAGCTCATGCTGAAGGACCTGGTCTGTGCTGGAAGGAGGGTGGAAGGAAGCTGTATGTTAAATTAAAAGGAAGCATTAGCCTTGCTCCTTTGGCTTAAATTGGAGAGCAGCGAGATGAGCATCCTTGCCGTCAAAGCCCGAAAGGAGGGCACGAGGGGCGATCTCAGGCAGGAGATGAAGCAGAGGCAGCCAGGAGAGGAGCAGATGCTCGGATCCGCCTGGAGAACACAACTGAGCAATTTGGGATACAGATGGCGTGTCAGAGAAGAAGGCTGCATGGGTTATTAATGCGGTGGGTGGCTTTCTTGGGAAGGGGACTTCTTAAGCTGTTAGTTTTCTCCCTTTCTGCGGCTCAGTGCTGCTGATTACAAGGGGAGAAGAGGATTATTATAGATATTAGCTATTTAGACACTAGAGATAACTCACAATGCTGAAAACTGAACTTATCTTTGATTAAAATTTAATTGCTCCCAAGCTTCCCCTAGTTACTTGCATTAAGTTTCACACCATCGGAAAGTGCTCATCAACCAGTGTTGGATTTAACAGGAATTTGGCAGATGTTAGTGAAGTGCTGGAGGAGATCCAAACCACAAGATCTGTGGCATATCGTATGTTTGAAAATTTGTTGGCAGCTGAAAGAAAAAAATCTCAAACCTGGAAATAGCAAGAACTGAACACGGATCTCATCTAATCAAACAGCCGAAAGGTTGGATTGTCACCTCTAGCACCTGGAAGACCAGCACGGGTCAAGAAGTGTCGAGTGTCTTGCTGAGGGCTAAAAGCAGCAGATACTGTATTATTGGCTTTTAGAGTGCTTTATGTCAGGAACATTGGTATCTCCGTGGAAATCTTCAGGGGAAAAAAAAAAAAGAAAAAACAGACTGTTCTGAGGCAATTTAGTAAATTAGCTATGTTTTGTAAAACTTAGGCTTTCATCACAGATTTTTTCCTACCTCTTGAAGACATTTATTCAGAAACAGGGTCCTGGTTCACTAAGAAACTCGTTTGTTTCTGTTACGTGTTCCCTTCCCGTTGCTCTCTGGCCCTGGTGTTGTAACCTTCGGCCCTGCTTAGCTTTGTGTTGCCAGGAACTGCTCCTGGAGCAAGGATCCATTTTTTCATAAGTATATATAAAAAAGTGCTTAGCTTGATATCGATGTGTTGGTGCATAGTGTGATGGTAGCCTCCGTGGTTGTAGCACAGAAGCAAGGCGAGGCTGGGATGCCTCTTTTAAGGCAAACAGCAGCTGAATTAAAATTTAGGATGGTACAAGTCCTTTTCAAAGAAATGCTTACTTGTGTTTAAAAAGAAATGTAACACACTTCATGATTTAGTGTCTGTCATGTTTTAATGCATGCAAGTATCTTGACAGGAGCTTGTATGGGGAAAAGTAAATCTCACCTTAAGCCTTTTTCAATTGAAACAGTGTTTGGTGGAGTTTGTGGGAAAGATTAAGTCTGATTCACCCCTTGTTGGGACTGAGCTGATGGGCAGAGAGATAGAGCAGGACCTGCCTTGTGCTATTGCCGCATTTGATCCCTTATATACGATTTCATTTGTTCTGTAGTATATAGCAAAATGTATTTCGTACTCTCTCGTCCTCTGTAATCCCACCTGGGTTTGACAGATCTCTGTTGCTAGGTAGGCGCTGCTTGGAAGAGATGCTGGATCCCTGTGTTAATCCTGCCTCATCTTTTGGGGCTGATCTGGCTTTTTTTTCATCTCCTGAGGAGGATGGGAGCGAATGAGGGTTTAAAAGTTTGGGTCTGTGGCTGGAAAATGAGTTCAGCCCATGCTAGGCTCTTAAGTGTTTGCTTAAATAACCTTAAGCCTAGGCTTCAAAGCTGTACTGGACGCTGCCATGCCAGGTTACCAAGTTTAGTATGTGGTAGCCTGTTTCCTTAAGTTATGTCTTGTATTATTGCTAATAAATATACAGTTTTAATAGAAAAAAAAGCAAAACAAAATACTTCAAAAAAGTATTTATCCCTTTCAGTTCCAGATGCAAATCCCATCAGGGCTCCATTTCACATAGTATTTCCTGAAGATTTATAGAGCATCTTGTGCAAAGCAATTCAGAAATACATGCCTAGAAATACTCTTTCCAGCAGTGAAACTTGTTCAAAAGGTCATAAGAAAGGAGGTTGGTTGTTTGTTGTTTTTTTTTTAGAGCACCAAAGGCAATCTATTTGAAAGTGGAAGGGTGACGTGGGAGGCAGAAGGCACACGTAGGCTGTCACAGGGCTCTTTGCCAGCAAGTGGGGAGAAGTAGGACAGCACAGGCTCTCTTCAGGTTTTTTGGAGCAAATCTGAAGCAGATGTTCCTCAGCCCTGAGATGATGCTCTAGCCACCAGTGCTAATCTAACCGAGGACTGTCACAAATGCTGGCCCTGCTTCTCGTTTTGTCCAGCAAATGCAAAGAGATGCTACGTGCACAGAGGTGGCAAACCGTGGGAAGGATTTCTTTGAGCATCGTGTAGATGCGAGAAGAGGATGTTTGTGGGTTATTGGAAATTCCAGATCCTTGAGGTGTGATGTAAATATAGCAGTCAGTGCTCAGCAAGGTGCAGTCAGGATTTCCCAGTTAGCTTGAGTGAAATGGGAGCCTTCTCCTTTTAGTTTTTTCTTAGATCTGGCTTCACATGTGCGACTTCATGAGATGGGACTCAGGGGCCAGTACTGAGCCCGTGCTATGGGAAGATGAAGTTCAAAAGAAAAGTAAGACTGAGACCCCCAAATAACCTGATTCTCAGAAGGGCTGAGCACAAGGCAGTGCTTTTTTTAAGGCAGTGGGAGATACTGCTTTCTTAGTACTTTTAAAAATCAGGCCACCTGTTCAGAGACTGACATTGGGCTCCTGTTTATGAAAGTCTTGACCTAAATGTCTTCTGCATTGTGTTTGCATATTTTTTTTCTATGGGAAAAATAACAAAGTGCAAAAATTAAGGGAAAGGGAAGCCTGCAGAGTCCTGCTTGAGCCACTTGTAAGGGCACGAGTTGCACAGGACTCGATCCCTACTGCTGGGCACAGCCCATTCCTCTTGGATCCTCCCCCTGACGTTTTGGTGTTAGTGGGAAAATGATTTTCTAAATATTCACTGACAAAAGAGTTTTTTTGATTTGGTTAGGATTATGACATTATGATACCTCTACCACAAGTCGTTGTCATTCCCAGGACAGCATTTGCATAGCTGCCATGCCTTTCAAGGGTTGAAATATTTTTCTAGCTCTCTGTAGCTCTTTCGATCCTTAACCTCCCAGCCTGGGAATAAAATGTGCCTTTCTTCACCCAAGAGCTCTTGGAGGATGCTGCAATCTGTTGGGTGTGCGATGGCATTGTCTTCTCCAACACCCTGAGCTACCTCTACCATTGTAGCCCTGGAATAAAAATCTTCCTGCAACTTCAAACTTCACTGCTTGAATGCACATTAAGACAAATCCTTATCTGTGTCTCTTGCTGACTGTTTGAATGATGGGACACGTTCACAAAATCATTACCTGTCATCATTCGCACCATTCCCACGTGCACGTCTGCTGCAGCTCGCCTAACCTTGGCCGCTAAGGACGGTGTGGAATGAATACATATTTCAAAGAGAAAACTGAGGGTGTCCTGCAAGAGGGAAGGTTTAAACAGGGCTTCGTTGTGTTCCTGTCTTGCTGTGTGGCAGGGAGAGACGGGCAGCATGGGAAACTTTGCTGACACAGCTGTTATACTGTCAGCAATCAGTTGGAAAGTTGTGTTCAATGACATGTATTCTGGCCTATGAAGGATGCCCTTGGCTTCAAGTTGGGTTATTAGAGGATTGAGTGTCTCATAATTTACTTTTCTTCTAGTACGCTCAGTTATCATTGGCAAAAAAAGGTCTTTGCCTACAGTTCTGTTAGAGTACACCTAGCTTAAAGACGCTCAAATCACAAATGTTTTAATGGGTATCAATTTTGGTTTCACTTGTCTTTTTAAAAAAATCACTTTTAAAGGATACCAGTTATATTGAGGCAGGTGTTATGAGTGCAAATCATCTATCGTGTCCTTTTTCATCTGCTGTTTGATCAGATGCCGTTAACTCTCATTGTAATTTGTTTTGTGGAGGAAGAAGAGCACGTACAAATGCACGCAAAGGCAGCTAGTGCATCTAGCAGTTCTGGGGGTGGGGAAATGACTGTTGTTTCTACCCTGCAATCAGACTTTAGCACTACCCTGCTGGTTTGGGCTCTCCAAAGGTGGAAAAAGTGGTAATCCAGCAAATATTGCCACTGGGATGCAGCACATCAACCAGAAAGAAGTCTTTTTTTTCTCCCCTCTCTCTACCCAGTTGCATTGGGTTCTGCAGAAGGAAAGGTGTTGATAAATATTAATAAACACCTAGGATGTTTGAGCTTAATTTGCTCTTGGTGCTGAAGTGGGCTTCATTTGGTCTGTTAGATCTCTACCTGGAATATGAAAAGGTTTGTCAGGAGAATTTTAGGCATGTGCATGGGATGATCCCATGGGCAGATGCACCTAAGAAAAGCAATTTATAAAACCCCATGGCTGTAATAGACACCCCACACTGAGTTGTGACCACTGGACTTTTTGGGATGGGGGAGGTCAGATGTCAAGTCAAGGAGGTGTCCAGAAATTGTTGACATTGGTCTCCTTGGTTTTGGAGTTAAGGGAGCAGATGGCTGACGAAAGCTCCGTGTGGGGATGTGTTTGCTGGTGGTGGAGGCTCTTCTGGGAAGGGAAATGGAAAACAATGGAAAATAATGGAGAAATGAAACTGGAAGGAGCAGCTCGTTACTCAAGGGGCAGATGTAGAAGTGGTTTGTAGGCAATGACAGGTGAGACAGGCAGGGGTAAGTTTTGGAACTGACCAGGGATGAGGAAAAGAGCTAAAAATGGTGATTTAATATCCCCTTTAGTGGGGATGAGCCAGCACCATGCCCAGAGAGCTGTAATGCAGGTTCCACATGAATGAGATTTTATGCAGCGTGCAGGGAGAGAAATCTGGGTAAGAGGGAGATTGGGGGATTTCTGAATGTCAGGCTGAAATTTCAGCAGCAATCCTATCACTTGCGAGGGCTCAGCCTCGCCGGCGCAATGTTTCTGTTGGCTGATGAAGGCAATCTAACACCGCATTTCCCACTTGGAGGATCCCTGCAGAGAAATTGTCTCCGAAGAAAAAATGTTCAGTGACACTGGCTTAGCTCGTGCTGCTTTCATCCAGCCAGGCTGGGCTTTAAAATTTAGATACTATCAAAAAGGAAAAAGCAACCTAGAAAGGGACAATTTCATATTACTCATAAGAGGAAGGAATTGTTAAGCCACGTTGGTCTTCGCACTTGGCTTCATGCTCGTTTTGCATCCTCTGCATCCTCTTTACTCCCCAGCACTGTCCTGTCTCATTCACCACACTCTCAGGCTGGCCTGGGTTGGTTCTGCCATGGTTTTGATTTTCATTTAGGCAAACAGCACCTTGTGGACTTGCCTCAGCTTGGCAGAAAGGGACACGTAATTTTCTGTTATATTGTTATCAGAGCCCTGCACGCTTCAGCTGGCAAACAGATTGTCAAACATCCTTGAACACTGTTTGCTCAGAGTGTAAGAAAGGAACGAAATCTAATATCTGCTTTTAGATTCAGCTCCTTCCTTATGTGTTTCATTCGGTTTTCTTTGCACACGCCTATGATTTCCTTTCTATGAGACCATATTCAGCCTAAGTCACTCAGTCAGATCTGTTACCCAGCGAATGCTTCCTCATATTTACAAGCTGTCTGGATTGAGAGCTGATTTTTTTCTCCTTATTTCTACCCTTTTCCCTCAGTGCTGGTGAATAGCAACTCCTCTTGGGGACTAGCATCCCCATCCCCACCCAGAACAGCTGCCACTGGTGGGCTGAAAGCCACGTGTGCCAAATAAGTGTGGGGTCAGTGTGCTCCCATAGGTACCTATGGCTTGTAGGATGCGTAACGGGATGCTCTTGTGTCTCTTCAGTACAGGATGCCCGTTCCTATTACTGAAGAGGAAATCTCAGCCAAGAAGCATAATTTGCGCTGCTGCCCCTGAAGCTGGAAATGATGCGTGTTGCTGAAATAAAGTTGCATCTCCCTCGGTTACAACCCGTTGCCTCGCTGGAGTCTGTCTGACCAGGCGGCGCGGTCTCTGGGAGATTTCTGGGCGCTCTGCTCTGAACAAGAGCTGGAGACAGCAAGGGTTTAACTGAATCAGTGTCACTGGTTTAGCTCAAATATGAAGTTTAATAAGGGAAAATAACAGCTTAATTTGGAAAGGCATCTTGTAGGCCACGGGGACTGACCTTGGCCGAGTGACTGCTGCCAAGAGGATTAGGGAGTTGTGTGTTGTACTCAGAAATGTGCTGTGGATGTGTCGAGCTTGGCGCAGAAGATGGAAAGAGTTGGTCCCTTCGGTCCAATACCTTGTCTGAGCTTCAGACAAGGAGATTCCTTGCAGAATAACCTGGATCGAGAGAAGGGCTGATCATTTGCATTAGCCAGTAATTTCCCCGCACAATAGCACAGGAAGATCAAAGCCTTCCTCATCCTCCTCTTCTTTAATCCTTGGCACATCTCAGCACCTCCGAGTGTGTTGTGGACTATGATGAACAATGTCCTCTGTAGAGGAGAAGGAAATAAGGACACCAGGTTGTCTGGTTGAGGTGGGGTTTTCCCCTGCCTCTCTCTGCTAGTCTGTTTGTAGGATCTATCCTGTCATTCTGGATTTTCTGATTATCCAGAGTTTAAGCCTTTCGCAGCACGTACTAACCATCTCAAGGAGAGGTAAGCAAACAGTTGAGACACTTGCAGTTTCTTTTGTGCCTCAGAAATTTGCTGTAAGAGACACTGCGTTTCTGGAAGACAAAGTTGCTTGCTGTTGAGTGGCACAATTTCCAGCCAAGGCTCAGGCACAGAAATTTTGATACGGTGAAGGCGATGGCGTTGCAGGAACCTATAGCCTCCTGCTGTCATCAGTGTCATGAGGCACCTCCAAAGAGCACCTTGGGTCTTGGGCAGATTGAATGGCTTTGGGTGCAACCTTTTCCTGTCCTTAGCTGACTCAGATTCCTAAATCAAATCTCTCTTTTTTCTCTCTCTCTTCAAGCAAAGTCACACTTTTCTCTGCTTTGGAACAATCTCCATGTCAGCCAAACAGAGCAGACAAGCTGCTCACAGTGTTTACATTTGTAATTTTTATTTTGCTCAGCAGCTCCAGGTTGGCATGCCAGTGAACTCTGTCTCTGATCAATGGTCAGTCAGGCCCTAGCCTTTAAAAAAAAAAAAAGTATAAATTTTATTTGAAGGCTTAAATATAGGTTGACTTGCTTAGTGCTGACCACATGGGTCTATCACAGGTGACTTTCTACCTCGCTTCCTATCTCGAGCCTGACCACCATACTAGAAAATCTGTTATTTCATTCATTTCCAGAAGAGTTCAGTTATGCTGGTTTTTTTAGTATTCCTGGCCTGACAGATTTCCTCTCATTATAAATTATTCTGTTTGCTTCAGCTGCATGTTTTTTCTCATTTACATTTAAGATAATGGAAGAAGAGTTGCTTTTGATGACATAAGGGAGCTGGATTTTGGGTTAGCATTATTATAAAATGAGAGTTGTGGCTGGATAATGTAAAATATTAGGGATTTGGCAGTTTTAGTACCTGTAAAGCACTGCAATGACTGGAAAAACTACTATGCTTCTTCCCTGTAAATTGATGAGACTTCTCAGTGCATGCATGGAATGTGAAAGGCTCAAGGCTAATAACGTTACAGGTCCCAGCACATGCACTGAATGGCCTGGTGTAAAATATTTACAAAACAAAAACATTTCAACATATTTGATACTGAAGAGGGAGGAAAAATAATAATCATTGTAGACTGGTGGGTTTATTCTATGTTACCTGTGAGAGCTGTAAAATGAAGTCTAAGCTGTGTGCTAGAAGCATACAGCAGCTCTTTAGCCCTGTATTGTACCAGTAGTTTTATCCTATACATACAGTAATATTGATAAGTTTATAAGGGTTTTTTCTGTATTTCAGAATCTGATACAAGTTGCTTGATCACTATTTTTTTTCTTCTGTTTTTTGTTGTTGTTGTTATGCTTTGAATCTTGCAGCCATATGAAGACACATTCATGTTTAGCTAGACAGTAGATATATTTTTGAGATATCTGCATTGGACCAGGTCAGACTTTCTCTCATCTTTCCTCTCTCTCCTTTTTTTTCACATGTTCACTATACGTATCTTTCTTTTCCCCCTATGAGAGACATGAATCTTTTGTTCAAAGTATCCCATTTATGCTTTGCAGTGGCATCAAGTACTTAATTTTATGGGTGTATATATTATCCAAAGGCAAGGAGATTGCACAGCTTAAAAATCTCTAAAGGATATAATTTACTTTTTTCATTTCTGTGTCACCCTACCTGCTTTCCCTTACCATTTTCCAACTTCTTTGGATTCTGCTGATGCTCGTGGGGATCCACAGGGTATAGTTTAGGCTTCCAGGCCAAGAGTACGTTATGGAACATCTCTATTCTGGCCCAGCAGCACCTGGACGTTCCTCTGTGTGCCTCTGCTTTGAACCAGTAATTCCCCTTTAGCACCTGTGTGCAAAACCACATGCCAAACCTGGGAAGGCAGGCACACAGCTTGGACCTAAAATCTATTGCTTTTCAGCGCCACTGTTTGCTTTCTTGTAGGGTTTTTTTTTATGTCCTTCTTTTCTGTGGGCCTGAATCAAAGTCCTGCAAGGCCATTAACAAGAATAACCTGAAAGCTGGGAGATATACAGCCAGAAATCAGCGTTGAAGGTTTTTCCACCTTGAGCTTATGTATTGTCGTCTTGTCATCAACCCCTTGGGTACAGGCTTGAAACTGCATCTCAGCCAGAGCTGACTGTGTGGGAGCTGGTGGCCCTTAACGGTGCAGAGATAAATGAATGAGGTTAAACCTCATTTTCTGATTTTTTTGGATGCTCTTCCTTACTTCCTCCTAGCTTTCTGCTGTGACTTTTTAACTGAGATGACCAGCCATGGCAGTGCCTCCAGCCCTGGAGCCTTCAGGCTGGAGATCTTTGCGTCTCCTTGAGATGTTGAGGCATATGAAAGTATATTCAGCATCCAATACCAGCACCCTAGACCCTCCTCAACAAAAAAAATATCCTCCTGGGGCACAGGTGAGGGATGCTTGTATGCTAGGCTTGACAGGACATCAGCATGGACTTGATAATGTACCAAGTTGCCTGTGTCCAGGATTACTGGAGGCTGTCAGGAAAATGGGAGATCCTTGAAAGCGTTACCCAGTTCATTTCAACTTGAAACACCCTCTACATTGCTCAGTTTGTTTATTTGTTATAAATATGCTTTGCTGAAGCAAATGTGCTTTTCATCATATTAATGGCTCGCTCATTGTTAAAGCCCTCCAACAGCACATCAGATATCTATAAAACAAATTTAGATGCCAGTCCTGTAGTTAAGCATTGTTTAGGCAGATCACGGCGCCGACATGAATACAGTTAGAGTTGAGCTTTGCAAAATATTGACATTTCTACGTAAGTAATAAAGAGTTTTGGAAGGGAGCTAAACAGCAGTTTATGGTTTGTCAGGGAAACTGCTTTATTTCTTAAAGTAGCTGGATATTGATATTCTCACAATGGAGTTTTGTCAGCTTCTTGGGATTGGCTTTCGTGAAAGATGGGGTGTTTTCTGTGTAGCACTGGCTTGTTCCCTCCCTTCCTTTACATCTGTCACTCCAGGGGCAGAAAGCAAACCGCTGGCAAGTTTGGGGAGAGGATTGAGCTAATCTGAGGGGTCTTGCCAGCACATCCACACCCAGATGCACGAGAGCATGCTTGGAGGATGACAAAAGACAGCCTTTCTCAGCATTTCTCTATTTCTGCCGGTATCAATGATCAGCACGCTCTCCATAGTTCAGGCTGGTTTTCTTCCAGGAGCAAGGATAAATAGAATAAATAAATAACATAGAAGCCAATGCAGTCAGGGACTGAGCAGAGCAAGTGCCCTGTAGAGAGAAATCACTTTGGCAGCATTGGAGAAGGATTTGTTCTTTTGAATCGGGTTTGAAATAACCAGTGGGTTGTAGCAAGAGGAGAAAATAGAGGGTTTTGGTGAAAGACAAAAGGTGAGCTTTTGCTGGCAGGTTTAGCATTCCTGTGGCTCTAGAGGATGCTAAAACTACAGTACGGATTTAACATCTGCTGTACAGACAGCAGGTCCTGCTTTCAGGTCTCTGATTCATGTCTGGGAATGCAGTATGACCTGCATGTTAATGAAGTCAGTCCTAAAACGGGTTGGAGAAAGAGGGATATAAGCAACCCTAACTCCACCTTCAGTATTTGGTGGTTTATTCCCTTTCCCCTCTTTAATTTCAGCTGACCAGCCCACTCCCAGAGCATGTTCACACTTAAACCGCGGGTTATCGGCGCTGTAGGTCCAGCAGGGGTATGTGAAACCAGGAGGGACCTCAGAAATCCCAGCCTCAGAGCAGCTGGGATCGAGGGAGGAGGCACATGGTATAAGGAGAGATGCATAATAAACAGCAACAGCAGCCTTTGCGATTTTAATCTGCCAAACCAGACAAGAGGGAGCGGGACCAGGTGGCTTCCCACCCACCCCTCTTCCACACCCATGTGCCGCGGGGCCGGAGAGATGCTGTCTTGTAGTTCCAGAGCGTTGAGTTGGGTTGTACGATGCCCTCTTCCTCAAGATAACAGCGTAACACAATCAGGTTTTAAATATTAATACGGAGATCATGGGAGTGTAGCTTGGAAGCACCGAGTCACGGAGAATTGGAAAGTCTAATCTGTTCTTTTGAAAGCTGTCCAATTTCTTTTTTATTTACGGCATTTGAACCATTTCACAAATTGGAAAGCGACCATCCAGCCGTTTCACAGGCAGATGATGATATGTTTAAAAGAGTCCAAGGTATTTATCCGAATGCAATTGGCCGTCTTGCTGACTAACATCGAGATTGGAGATATTACACGCACAGATGAACAGGGACTATTTGAAGGTGATAGTTTTCTCCTATTAAAGTTGTGTTTGTAGCGTGCAGCTGAAGAAACGTTTCAGCTAGAGGTATGAGCTGACTGCCTTTGGCCCTTGGAAGGACTCGTTGAGTTGATTGGGTAGGTCAGAAAACGCTAGGGTGTAAATAGGCATTTGATGACTCCTGCACTTGCTTAATTCGTTGCAAATGCAGAGGTGGAGAACTGCTGGAGAAGGACCGGCTCCATCTGGCACTGCCTCTGCAGAATGCATGCGAGTTGTTCAATTAAAGATGCAGAAGTGTAGGCAAAAGGCAGGAAACACACATTAGATGAAGCTACAGCCGTTGCCAAACGGATGGGCAAAATTGTTTTTCCCTCTTAGCTGCTACGCACGTGCTTGTTGTGCATAGAAACTAAAAGGTGTGTTTGAGCTTGCATGGATAAAACATATACATGGTTTAATTAAAATGAAAAAAAAAAAAAAAATTGAAGCCTGGTGATCTCAGCCTCCAGTAAATCTCTTGAAGCTGTGAGCGTAGTGCTCACGTGTCTGCGCTCGAACATGGTCTGAATGAAAAACTGACAGCACCTGTTATTGAAATCAAAAGTGATTTCTCTAACAATGGGATACTGGGGAATTCCTACTGGCTTTCTCTTTAGTGGAGTTTGAAGGATTCGGGTTGGAAGACAGCGCAGAAAGATCTGCACCACTGGCTTCGATGGATGTGAATCACGCTGGGGACAGAGATTGTTTAGGAGGTTAAAAGTTCACTCCATACATTCAGTAATAATATGCAGCTGGTGTGCCCTTAAAAAGAGATTGTATGCTTTTTTGCTCCCCCTGTGTGAAATAACGTGTGGATTAAAAAAAAGTAGATGTCAGATTGTGTATGTTCAGATCCAGAAATTCAAAATAAATGCAACCGCATCTGACATTATTTTTGAGAACTAGAGCAATTTGAAGCTAGATTGCCTAAAAATAACTCTTGAACTGAGCTCTCAAACCTATTAGATTAGTCCATTTATAATAAATCCTGATCCACTGTCTATTAGATCAGCTCCTCTGTAATCTTTTCCTGTTTACCAGGCCTCCTATGGGCATAGTTCATCTGCATTTCCAAAAGCATTACAGCCTGATGTTGAAAAAATGCTCGAATTTTATGTCTTGCACACGATGGTCTGGTTAAATTTGTGCCTGAACGTTCAGAACCAGTTGCAAGGTGTGGAAGGAGCAATACGGCATTAATGCCCTCGTTGGCTGAGCACCGAAGGGTTTGAGAGGTTCACCAAGGTGGGATTTGGTGGAGGTACTGGGTAGGAAAAGAGAGCTAAGACTTTAGGAACTGTCTTCTGATATAAAAGGACTGTGGTGAGGGCAACAGCTGATGCTTACATGCTGTAGAGCTTATTTTCTTAGTATTGCTAGACATGCCGTTGTGCTGTAACCCCCTGCCAATGACAGATAAAACATTGTCTGATGTCTCTGAAGTTACACATTTTAAGCAGGCTCCAGTAATTTCTTGGAGAGGAATGGGTCAGAGAAGAAAAGAAAAAAAATAGTTGCTCTTACTCAAATGACAGCTGAATTGGGGACCTGACACTAAGAGCTATTGACAAGTAGAAAAAGTGTTAAGCACTCGCACATACACACACACACACACAAAAGCCCTACGAAAGCATAAAAGTTGATAGTTCACCAAAAAAACAGCCAGGCTGCTGTTGGGTTTCTTATTTTTTTCAGGCAAAACCTGGGAGTTTCCAATACGAGCTAGAATGCTTTTGACAAAACAACCTTTCCATAGCAATACGGCAAGCGTAATGAACAGTTCATCATTGTCAGAAATATAAAACGTTTTGATTCAAAAGGGCTTTGGTAGACATATTTTTTTGCCTGTTGGAAATTGGTCCCATGTGGTGGTGGCTTTGAATGTATTAATTGTCTCGCTGTGAGTTGTGGTGCAGCGGGAAAGGAGGAGTTGGGGCAGATTGACCGGATTTGAGCCTTGTTGTGATGGTTTTGCTCTCGTTCTTTGTCGTTTAGGTTGATGTTAAATGCTCAAACTGCGATTCAGAGGGGGAAAAAAAATAGCACATTAAGCGATTCCAGCTTGAAGTGCTCTGAAACAGCTGAGTTTGCACCGTGTCTTGGACCATAGCTGTAGGTTTCTCTCTAGCACAGGGAACACAGCATCTGGCCCATATCCATCGCGGCGTCCGTCCAGCCCCAGCAGAATAGTCCCATGTGGGCAAAGTAGCCTTGAGCACAAATCATGATTCTCTTGTAGAAGACGTAGGAAAAAAGATAATCCAAAAAGGGTTTTTCCATTTGGCAGCAGCCCGCAAGGGAATTCTCTCAGATGCAGAGTCTTCCTCCTCCACTATTTCAGACGTTAGGTAACAGGGAGGAAAAAGAGAAGTCATGTTATCTGTATGTATGCGTTCGTACTTCATATGGCTTTTTTGGGGCACAGGACTATATGAGGTTGTGTTGTTGAAGACAAGGGACTGTGTTAAACGCTCTGGGGCCATCACGTATCTGATTTTTCTTCCCACAAATGGTTTCTGCACGCCTTTTGTCCGTCTTGGTCAATAAAGCTCCAACAACAAAACCACAACCCCAACCCTTCCAAAAGCAGTGTGTGAACTTGTTATGTGTGCAGATGATTCTGGCTCAGCTTCCCCAGATAGCGGCATGGGTGAGCACCAGGCAGAGCTGTTTGGGTGTTTGTGAGGTCTGCTTGGCCTTCACCTGTAGTAAAAATAAATCCTCATTTCTCTCAAACAAGTGGAAGGAGCTGTACATGCTTTGACACCCTGGAGATGTCCAAGGCCAGGCTGGATGGGGCTTTGAGCAACCTGGGCTAGTGGGAGGTGTCCCTGCCCGTGGCAGGGGGCTTGGATCTAGGTGATCTTGAAGGTCCCTTCCAGCCCAAACCATTGTACGATTCTAATTGAAGCTCACCTTGTTGATTCTCCAGGCCACATGTGGCTTTTGGTCTTCCAGTGGCCATCCGATGTAAGATGGTTTTGCAGGATGGTTCCTTTTGCAATGCACCCGTGTGTTAACTGGGTTGGTGGATATCTGCTCACGCAGCTCTTAGGGATGGCACTGGCTTTGCACGGCTCAACCTAGGTGCTCCTTGACTTCAGTCATCCTTTTCTGTCACCTTCTAGGGAGTTTAGTGAAAAGCCACACACAC
>NW_010143298.1:0-11216 GCF_000699245.1 Pterocles gutturalis
TTGCTGAGGGTGCACTCAATTCCACTGTCGATGTCACCAATAAAGACATTAAACAACACTGGTCCTAATACAAACCCCTGCAGAATGCCACTCATCACTGGTCTCCAGCTTGGATATCGAACCATTGACCACAACCCTTTGAGTGCAACTGTCCAGGCAGTTCTTTTTCCACCGAGTGGTCCTGCCATCAAATCCATGTCTCTCCAATTTAGAGACAAGGATGTTATGTGGGACAGTGTCAAAGGCTTTGCACAAGTCCAGGTAAGTAATGGCAGTTCCTCTTTCCTTATCCACCAATGCCGTAACCCTGTCATAGAAGGCCACCAAATTCGTCAGGCGCGATTTTCCCTTGATGAAGCCATGTTGGCTGTCACCAATCACCTCCTGATTTTCCAAGTGCTTCAGCAGAATCTCCAGGAAGATCTGCTCCGTGATCTTGCCAGGCACAGAGGTGAGACTGACTGATCCGTTATTTCCCAGATCTTCCTTATTTCCCTTTTTAAAAATGGGGGTTATGTTTCCCCTTTTCCAAGGATGATTAGTGGCTTAGCAACTCCATCTGACAGATCACTCAGGACACATAGAGGCACCTCATCAGGTCCCATGGACTTGTGCACTGTCAGGTTCCTTAGATGGTCTCCAACCTGATCTTCTCCTACAGTGGGAGGTTCTTAATTCTCCCATTCCCTGCCTTTTCTTTCTGCAACTTGGGTGGTGTGGCTTGAGCACTTGCCAATGAAGACTGAGGCAAAGAAGCCACTGACTACCTCAGCCTTCTCCATATGCCAGGTAACCAGGTCTCCCATTTCCTTCTTGAGAGGGCCCACATTTTCCCAAGTCTTCCTTTTATCACCAACATACCTACAGAAGTTTTTCTTGTTGCCCTTGACATCTCTGGCCAGATTTAATTCTATCAGGGCTTTAGTTTTCCTAACCTGATCCTTGGCTTCTCAGACAGTTTCTCTGTATACCTGTCCTTGCTTCCGTCCTCTGTAGGCTTCCTTGTTGTGTTTGAGTTTGCCCAGGAGTTCCTTGTTCATCCATGCAGGCCTCCTGGCATTTTTGTCAGACTTCTTTTGTTGGGATTCATTGCTCCTGAGCTTGGAGGAAATGATCCTTGAATATTAACCAGCTTTCTTGGGCCCCTCTTCCCTCCAGAGTTTCATCCCATGGTACCCTACCAAGCAGATCCCTGAAGAGGCCAGAGTGTGCTTTTCTGAAGACAAGGCTACTGAGTTTGCTGTGTGCTCTTCTCACTGCCCTGAGGATCTTGAACTCCACCACTTCATAGTCACTGCAGTCAAGATTGCCCTTGAGTTTCACATTCCTCACCAGCTTCTCCTTGTATGAAAAAGGTCCAGCATAGCCGCTCTCCTTGTTGGCTCCTCTGTCACTTGGAGAAGGAAGTTATTGCCAATGCATTCCAGGAACCTCCTGGCTTGCTTATGTCCTGCTGTGTTGTCCCTCCAACAGATACCGGTGTGGTTGAAGTCCCTCCATGAGGACCAGGGCTTGTGAGTGGGAGGCTGCTCATTTCTGTCTACAGTGGCCTCATCTACTTGGTCTTCTTGGTCAGGTGGCCTGTAGCAGAACCCCACTATAATGTCACCTGTCCCTGCCCTCCCTTTAATCCTGACCCATAAGCTCTCAGTCAGCTTCTTATCCATCCCCAGGCAGAGCTCGATGCACTCCAGCTGGTCACTGACATAGAGGGTGACACCACCTCCTTGTCTCTCTCCCCTGCCTGTCCTTCCTAAAGAGCCTGTACCCCTCCATTCCAACACTCCAGTCGTAGGATCCATCCCACTACATCACCATGATGCCAGAAAGATCATAAAATTTCATCATAAAAATTACTATGGAAATTCATCTTGAGTGGAAATTCTGACCAACGGCAACTGCAAACAATTTATGGTACCGCATGTTATTCAGCAGAAAAGCTATTCTTAATTAAAAAATCAACAAAATATAAGGTACAGCAATGCAACAAAAAGATATAACAGTGTCTGCTCCCTGAAAACATTTGGCCTTGCACAGTAAGCTGTTAAAACTGGAGGGGGACCGAGAAGGGTAGAATAGGGAATTATGTGATGCAAATTGCTGAAGAACGGGCCATTAAAATTAGAAACTGAAATGCCAGATTTTGGTCAAACTACTTTCACTTAATATCTCCCTATATTGTATATTCCTGTGCTTTACAAAGGCTTCTTACTCAGCTTTTTATTGCCAATTTTGATTCTCTGAATTTGAGGTTTCTCCACAAACTCAGCATTTTTCCAGCTGTTGATATATTCTGTAGTGAAACGTTGCACAGAGAGGGAATTTCTTCATCCCTGGTTAAATTCAAAAGATGTGTGCCAGAGGACTTTTTTCAGGTCATGATGTATCTTGCTGATTTATGGTAACTGACAGCTTCCAAAGAGAGAAGTGTAGGAATTGTTTTCTATCTTTCTAAAGTAACCTGTTCCCGATCAGTGCTCTTCATTAGGTATTTGTTCAACAGATAGCTACCATTTATTTAATGGGACTTGGGGGCAGGAATGGAAGGTTTAAGCTGAAAGGCATTACTGATAAAGAACCACTGTACTTTTTTTTTTTTTTCCTTTTCACCAATTTTATTTGAACTGTTCTAAATCTTTTTTCTATAGGCAAGTTTATAACTTATAATGAAAAACACTTTGATCATACTTATGGTAAAATGCACATTGTTAAGTAGCTTGGAGATTGTTCACATTTTAAATTGCATTCAACTATGGATCAATTAATTACAGAAATAATCAGTTAAAGGTACCTATATAGCCAAACAGAACTACATTAGCATAACAACACAACAGTATTTTAATATTTTATGAAATGCAAATAGCATAGATACAAACATAGCAACCCTTATTTCATTACCATTATTTGGAAGTTTTAGTACCAAATATAATCCCAGTAATGTTGCTCAAATGAAACCCATTTACGAAATATTGGCCATTTTGCCAGTTTGCTACTGCTTTTAATTTCTCAGCTACTCCTTATTGCAACAATTAAAAATGGGCTTTAATTAAAGCTTTCAAAATTCATAATGAGTTTGCTCAGTTCTATTTTTTTAAAACAAAAAAAATTGCTCATTTAATGCTTAACCTGCATCTGTTTAATCAGATAAGTATATCAATTTACAAGAATTATCTGAAGAATCTCTCTGGTACTTACAGATTTTGGTTGGATTAGACAGAAAAGTATTGAAAGAGCTCTGTTCTGGAAAGACTAGAGAAGAACACTATAGTAGAGACCTAAACCAACAGGACCAATAATCATCAATACCTATGCAGCTAGATGCTGGCAAAGCAGAATATTGAGAACTACCGAGTAAACTAAGTTTCTCCTTGCAATGTTAACCACAAGGTCTACTGCCCATGACAACATCTTAGGTAACATAGAAAACTTGGCTCTAAACACAGCCACAAAGCACAGACCTCTCCTGAAACCTGGGCTACAAATATAAAGACACATGGAAAGACACAAACACCAACACCAGAGAAGCAATATCTTTAAGATTTTCTAAACTGATTAGTGAAAAATATTTTGTTGGGAGCAAAATTGCTCCAACTCACTCATTCAGTTGAATTTAAAGGTTATCTAGAGATTAGCCTCTAGACAATTGTTTACTTGTCCCTCTGCTAAAGATTTTATTAGAAGCTGCAGAGCAGATAACATGTCTTCCAAAAGCCATGATGGTCATGCCACCACATACTAGTGCCACTAAAATTTAATTCATTGCTAATATCACTTAATATATCAGCCTATGAACATGGAACACCGAAACATTCCATTTAAGATTATACCCTCACAGCTTGATTTTCAAAGGTCCTAGATTTTTTGAAAATCTATATAACTTTCAAAGTAGCATAAGTTTAGTATCCCAAGAGAGGCACCCAGAATACCAAACTTTAGAAACCATAGGTACAAGTCAACTATTAGCTCATGAGTCAGCAAATCAGATATTGAAAATAATGCATTTTCTAAAGCAGAGCTCTGCAGCAGGTAGTATATAATCCTGTACAATGTTTGAACACGTGTACCTTCCATTATCTTAAAGAAGAAAAATCTTCAGTAAAGAAGATTGAAAGTAATATACTCTAATGAACAGAATAAAAAAGAGCCAAGTCCCCCAACAATAAAAAAATGAATATTGTAAGCCTTGAAGAATTTAAATCTCATTTGTATGGTGAAGGTGAGGTAGTAGACCCTGAAGTACTACTCAGATGTATTAAAAAATGAAAGAAAATATCAGACAAGGGAAATGGTTGTAATTAAAATTGGAACACATACAAACACAACAGCTCCAACATTACTAAACAGAAATCAAACAATGGTATTTGGTGTTAGGGGACTAAATAATAAGCCACCATTTAATCACCCCCATCTGTTCTTGTAAGTGCATACGTTGCAAAGTATTATATTAATTCCAGGTATTAGAGAGTTAATTATCTCACTAAGGATGCAAGAACTGCTGGTCTTACACCAGAAGTCAAAGATTTTACTTTTTTAAAAAAACATTTGAGGTTTTTTTGAAATTTGCTTTCATTCTGCACCAGAAATCAACAAAGTGGGGGAGGGTGAATGAAGGAATTTTTTTTCCTTTAAGATAATGTTTTAGAATTCTGCTTCCAAAATATTTTTTAAAAATCTATATTTTTATTAGTTTGACCTGATTTCATGAGCCAATCATTAATATTACCAAAATCAGTAAGTTAAAGTAGCACTTAAAATAGCTTCTCTTCTGTATTTAATTTTTACGTGCACAACAGCTGGTACTTACAACTCCTTTTCTAGATCAAAATGTTTCCCAGTTCTTCTGTAACAGACTGACAACTTCTTTAGGGTCAAGTTGTTTCTCATTCTCTCTTCTTATTTTCATATTTCTATTACAATCTTTAACTTTCTCCCACAAAATAGCCTTAAAATGTTCAATTTTTGGCATCTATTTGAAAGTACAGCTATAGATGCAGAAGGTGTCAGCTAGTTGTAACATAGCTGCACTATGTAGTTGGATTATAGAAAGCTGAAGGTACAACTGGGTAGTGTAGCATTTAATTTTTTTTCCAATCCTTATTTCCCCCCTCCCCCTGCTACATACATCACACCCACTTAGTTTATGACAATAGAATATTACATTTTCCAGTAAAGCAGTTCTAATTATTCCATTTTCCCACTATACGTGACACTCTCTCATATGGACTGCAAAGAACAGTTTAAAATTGTAAAAGTTACATGTGGCATTACAACAGCTGAGAAAACTAGAAGTTAATAAAACATAGAGAACGTGCTATGCAAAGGTATTTGTCACAGAAATTACCTTAGTCCTTTCCAAGTTTCAGTCTTGCATTCTGATGAGCCATCTCTTTGCCCTGTCACCATATCAGCTGTCTATCAGCTTTCTAAAGATCTGATAAATCTTCATCCTTTTCTGTAGCATTCCTTTAAGAAACATTGCTATGAAAGAAATGTTTTCTTCTCAGTGACGTTAAGTCTAGCAACTTTCTAGTGCTTTCCTCTTGATGTTTGATGCAAAGAGTAGTCAACAAAAACTGCTGCATTGCTTGACTTTAATCACTATTTACTACTGAAGAGTGGAAATAAAAACACAGTCTTGCTGTTGCTATAGCCTCAGATATTACATAGGCTGTTTAATATGATCTGCTAACCATAGTGTTATGTGATAATTCCTGTATCTTACAATGTCATGCATTTATTGTATTAAATAACCACTTTTCTGATTATGTCTGTAAGCCTAACTACTTGATTTCCACAGGTTTTCACTTGACAGATTGCCACATACCTACTACTTTACATCAAGAAAGAAAAATGACTTTTGAATGCTGGCATCCAGTCTCTTTTTCTGACTGAGAACAGAATGAGTGCTTTTAGCTGTAGATGTTATCCCTGGCCAAGTCTCATCAATCCACTGAAATTTAGTTCCTTTCAAACCTTCTAGGTGTTTTAAGGAACAGAAAGATACCTTCACATTATCTTTCTTTTGCCCTCCCTTCCACCCAACCACAGCTTCAATTTAGAGGCACCAAACAGCACTGAAACATAACTTTGAACCAAGGAAGTGGTACTTCTTTTTCTAAATCACAGCCATGTTCTCACCAACTCCATAATTAAATAGCTGAAAGCATTTTTATTTGACGATTTGCACCTATCCATCCTTTTGTTCAAACTTCAACTTACAAGTAAGCATTTGGATACTCCTAAAATTTTACATATACTATTTTCCTTTTTTAACAAAACTCACAGGGGAAAAAGTCCTTTAAATCTAGTTTACAGTCTACCTAGATTCAAAATCCACTTTATTTTTTTTTAAACAAATGACAATGTTTCAGGAACATCTTTTTATTTTATGCAAGTAGTGTTTGCATAGATAGCTAAGATCCTGACACTTGGATTTAAGTTTTGTAGATCTCAACACTTTGGGTATGTAGTGCAACTCATTTCATTTTCCACTATATTTTACATAAAGTCAGTTTGTACAATCTTCAAAATAAGCCACAGATGATCTGTGCTGCAACCATACATACTAGTATTTCCAACAGAAAAAGTACTAGCTCCCATAAAGTCTGCAAGCTTTGCCAAACCTGCATGTGTATTTGGAGTCTTCCATGGACCCAAAGAAAATACTGGGAGTGAATCCGTGTTCGTAATTCAGACACATTTTTCCCATCAGATGAAGAATCCTGAAATTTGAATTGTGATCGAGAGTCTCAAGAATAGGTACTGGGACAGAATAGAAATTTCTAGTAGCAGTTTAACGACATTTATTTAATAACACATACCACACTGTTGGCTTACCTACGTACTTTGATCAGTGCTGCTCCCAGTCTGCAGTAGTGTTCAACCATGTTTATGTTATC
Source organism: Pterocles gutturalis (assembly GCF_000699245.1). Taxonomy (NCBI): domain Eukaryota; kingdom Metazoa; phylum Chordata; class Aves; order Pterocliformes; family Pteroclidae; genus Pterocles; species Pterocles gutturalis. The sequence continues at coordinate 6,900 of NW_010143298.1, forward strand.
CTGCAGTACATATCCCTATCCTTGTGATTCACTTATTTCCTTCTCTCTTCAAGAACGTTTGGTCATTAGAAACCGATTTGCCTGGCAACCAGTATGATTAACACATTACCTGTGACCAATAAAACCAGCAAAACACTTGCTAATTTTGTATTTGGAAAGAGGAAATAGAAAACTTATAATTTTTTGTATATGTAAGCACCCAAGTATAGAAGGATGAAATATTTTCTTGTACTAGTCTATTGTCATGCTACAGCAGTCTCTAACTAATGACAAATTTCAACCTAGTTAAGAGTCTACTCACACTCTTTGAAGCTGGACTGGATACGATATTTTCAAATGAAATGGGCATAAGCTATGTAATATTGACTGTTTCTACACTTAGCATCTACTTCAAAACCTCTATTTCTTCTTTATAACAGAAGAAAATACAATACTCTCTCAACAAACAACATCTGGTACAAGTTTGTTAGTATGCACAGTAATTGTGGAAAATTTCAGCAATTCATGCAGATGGGATGGTTGAATGGGCAGTAAGAATGAGCTGTTCTACTCCAAGCTAAATATTTCAGTAGTACAATCTTCCATCAATCAGAGATTACAGACTTCACACTGCCTGTGGGAACTAAGGCCATCAGATTGAGTCTAATCAATATTTCTTTTATTTTCAAAATGTATGACATAGAAAGTTCATTATGAAACTACAATGGTACGCATCAGATTATACAGTTGTCATAGCACATGTCATCAGTGTCTAGTCACTGTTCAATACCATGCTGTAGCTGTATGCTTCAGAAAATAATCCTAAAGAGATGACAAAACTCTACTACAGAGAGCACTATATTTTCCGCAGAAACAACATACATGAAAGAAATTGTACTTGGAGATTTGTTAAAGATTGATAAGTTGAGTTGATTCATGGCAACTTGGTCACTGAAAAACTACACACGCCTTAATATGACAATCGTCTTTTTAACTGTCAAGATGAAGAATATTCTTCCATTCTGTGAAATACTCTGGGCTTGAAGTAAAGTTTGGACATTTGACATGACTCAAAATGTATCAGTTTTATGGTTTCTACGTGTCCTTTTCCAAGAAACCTGATTTGTATCCCACGTGTATCACTGATATTTCTTCCCTGTTCCCTCCCCCCATCTTGATTTTTATCTGGCTAAAGTGATGCAATTATAAGAAATTGCATTAGCTGTGCTGGCATCTCTGAGAAGGGACCAAACACTTCCATAGCAACTTGATACTGCTACACCTCCTTGGTAACCAATTTAACACAATTATTTGTGATATTTATGTGTATTAATGCTCTAGAGCTGAACATTTTAGCAGTCTATCATTCTTAAATATTCCTGCTAACTTCATAAATAAATCACCTTATGAATAGGTGCATTTTTATTGTTTTGTGTAATATCTACTAAAACCCCTTCCCAGATAGGCAATTAAGTTTCTTCAATCAGTAAATCCTCAACCTGCCTAAAAACCCTAAAAAATCCCCAACAGTCAAATAGAACATGTTGGGGGGGCTGGGGGGAGGGAATAATCAATTTTAATTTATGACCAAGATTTAAAGTTGTTTTAAAATAATTTTATTTTCACACAGTGCTTCATCTTGATATTATTTCCCTGGCTCAAAAACCTGACTCAAAATATCTAGACTCTGGTTCAGATTCATCTTGACCACATATAAAGTATATTTAACCTTTAATGAGAGGTAATAATAAAGTAAATGGTGTAATCAATATATCAGATCCAACCCTTTTGAACTTCAGACCTGCTTTTCTGCAGGTGCATCCAAGACAAGTTCAACTTCTGTGCTAGCACCCATTACAGTACTACAGATTAAACTGTGAAGAACTACTCACAAAAGTTACAGGCTCCTCTTCATCTTCCATAACACCATTTTTTTTTAATATATTTTAAAAATATTTTCCTCTTAGTAAATTACAGTTAAACAGAAAATTATTAGGCCTTATTCAGCTTTAGGTATTCCACATCTTTCGGTTCAAGCTGTAAGCGCATTACGAAAAACACAATAGCAAAAAGAAAACAATGCACACCCAAATGCATAAGAGATCCATGAGTTTCAATACCTTATGTGACTGCAAGAGTAGGAACTGTGGTGATATGCACTCCTGAGACTGTGAAATAGTTAAAAAAAAATAACTTTTTTGATAAGGTAAAAAATGTCTCAGTGAGTTAGTTTTTGGGTTACAAGAAGTCAGCAAGAAATAGGATTGCTATAAAAAGTAGTTGTACAGCTCTCGCTTTTTCTTAAAGATACTTTACACACTCTGAAGTGTTATCTCTCTGCACTAAAGTACTTGAGGCACAGTAAACACATATATACCTATGTTCATAACTACACACATTCAGTATCTTGAAAAGTGCCATAAAAGAATCACTACACTAAGATAACAATCAGTTAATACCATTGATTTCTCATATAACAATGAAATGGCAATTATTTTTTCACTGTCCATTGAAAGCAGAGAACAGAGGCCTCAGAAAATGTAGTGAAAGCAAGGGAGTTTGATATTTGAAGTTCCAGTCTAGAGATACATCATAGACACTGTATGGTCCTTGTGTGATCAAAGCCTAAGTCACCCATTCAATATGAGGATAAATAGCAATAAGCAGCGTGACTTCTGAAAGATCAGGCTCAAAGTTTGTTGGCAAGCTATCTGAAAGCTACCTATCTAGCAGATCTATCTGAAATAAGGTAGAGGAATGCTGGCAAAAGGGAAAGCTCCTAGTTCTTTAAGCTTGTTCCTGGAAGTGCCTGCAGTGGCAAGATGCTGGCAGAAGAAAATGATAGACAGAAAAACATGTGACGAAAAGGCAGACAGAGCAAAAGATAAGGAAGCAGGAACATAACAGTGCAAAGTCTAGAAGGCAGAAACCAGGAATATGATTTAAGGATGAATGAAGAATGCCTGATAAATGGCTTAATCCAAAACTCATTGAAGACAGTGGGAAGACTTTCAAAATTGTTTGATATGAGGCTTGTAATCTTAAATGACTGCATTTGGAATCACTGCTTGACTAGCATATTGAAAAACAGTGAGCACTGCTTAAAAAGTGACTTCACAAAGCTTCTTCTGAGATGAAGATGCCACTACTTCTTTGAGGATACAGTCATTAAAGGATGAAGAATGTGAACAGTCGGTATGAGTCCTCTGAAGTTTAACTATAATCTTATTATTTCTTACAGAATTTCTAAGGTTTTCTCTGGTGAAAAGAGGAAGCTAAACTAAGGCAAACAGCCTCATCTGGAAGTTACCGGAAGACTAACTTTATTCTCAGCTTTTTTTGTGTGTGGGGGTATGTTCACATGTGTATGCTCAATTTAACAGCATGTAAGCTTTTAACTGTTATGTTTACCCGAACAAACACTGAAATGCAGGTTTATTTCCTACCTTACATTTGTTTGTTACCGCTGCTTGTCACCCACTGATAGATACACATTTACTTTTGAAGTGTCACTGTTCAATTAAGGACAGTTAGGAGATGCTTCTGTGAGGGAAGAATTCCTCCATCACAGACTAATTTTTTATTAAAAAAAATAACAAAAGCAAAGTGATGCTTTTCTGACTCAGAAAAGAAGCCAAGGGACTTGGGAGAGTCCCTTGGGAGACAGTCCTGAAGGGCAAGGGGGCGGGCAGGGGTGCCCAGGAAGGCTGAACATTCCTCAAGAGGGAGGTCTTAAAAGCACAGGAGCAGGCTGTCCCCATCTGCAGAAAGACAAAGTGGCAGAGAAAATGACCAGCCTTGCTAAACAGAGAGCTTTTCCTGGGACTCAGGGAAAAAAGGAGAGTCTACCATCTCTGGAAGAAGGCTCAGGCAACCCAAAAAGAGTACAGGGATCTTGTCAAGGTCATGCAGAGATAAAATTCATAAGGCAAAAGCCCAACTGGAACTCAACCTGGCTGTACTGGTAAGAGAGAATAAAAAATGTTTTTACAAATACATTAACAACAAAAGGAGAGCTTTGGAGAATCTCCATCCCTTGTTGGATGCAGGAGGGAACATTGTCACCAAGGATGAGGAAAAGGCTGAGGTGCTTAATGCCTTCTTTGCCTCAGTCTTCAATAGTCAGACTAGTTATCCTCAGGGTATTCAACTCCCTGAGCTGGCAGGAAGGGACAAAGAGCAGAATAACCTTCCCACAGTCCAAGAAGAAGAAGTTAATGACCTGCTACGCCACCTGGACACACACAATCTATGGGACCAGATGGGATCCACCCAAGAGTACTGAGGGAGCTGGCAGGGGAGCTTGCCAAGCCACTCTCCATCATTTATCAACAGTCC
>NW_010143298.1:11228-11507 GCF_000699245.1 Pterocles gutturalis
TCCAAGAAGACTGGAAACTTGCCAATGTGACACCCATCTACAAGAAGGGCCGTAAGGAGGACCCGGGGAACTACAGGGCTGTCAGCCTGACCTCTGTACCGGGGAAGATTATGGAATGGTTCATCTTGAGTGTGCTCACATGGCATGTACAGGACAACCAGGGGATCAAGCCCAGCCAGCATAGGTTCATGAAAGGAAGGTCATGCTTGACCAATCTGATCTCCTTCTATGACCAGGTGACCCGCCTAGAGGATGAGGGGAAGGCCGTGGATGTCATCT
>NW_010143299.1:0-18407 GCF_000699245.1 Pterocles gutturalis
GGGGCTGGGGTGCCCGTTTCCCCCAGCTCTGCATCGCTCCCTCCAGTTGTCCCCAGCAGTAGTTGCTGTCACCTCTCCGGCCGGACCCTGCCGTCCTTTCCACGCTCCTTGTCGCTGAGATCAGCCTCTAAACCTTCGCCCTCTCCGGGCCTTGGGGATTCGCTCCCGTCAGAGGCTTCGCTTCCCGGCAGTCGTTCCACGGCACTGCCCGCTTCCCAGCCTTTGTATTTAGCCCCCTCTTAGGAGCGGGTCCCCTCTGTCCTGGGGTCTGTCCCAGATTCGGCTGCTGCTGCTTTTGGGGAGTCTCGTCAGGGTACAGCCGTGCCTGGAAGTAATGTTTCCCAGTGATAAAGTGTGACTGTAGCTGGAGGTCTGCACTGAAGTGTGTTCCCTCCTGTAAACACAGCAGAATGGCAACGCTGGTGCCACCGCTTTATTTTGGAAACACAGGCGAGTTCTAGCCGTTAGCCTTCCCGCTTCCAAATAGGGTGTCTTTGACCTTGTGTGGCAACAGGATCCCAATAAAAGCAGAAGAGAATGTTTGAGGATGCCTTTATCTAATTGGCTCTGATATTCAAGGATTCAGCTTGTTTTAATAGCTGTAATTGGTGATGTTAAATTGACAAAAGAACTTCAGATTTCTGTGTGATGCAGAAAGGCAGGTTTAGCATTTGGGATAACTGCTGTCATTTGTGTGGCATCCTTTACCCTTGAAGCATCAGAAAATAACCCCAGCAAAACTTATCTTTATAGCTGGAGTTAGAATTGAAGAAATTAGAAACCAGGGTATGCTAGACCATCTTTTCCCAATATATTATTGCTTATTTTAGTGAGTTTCTTCTTGTTTTATTTGCTCTCTGCTACCTTGCCACTCATCCTCTTCGAAGAGAAGAGGAGAGAAGTCTGGACTGATATTTGTAAGAATACAGCCTGTGTCGAGAGAATGACAGTAGATCCAGCAATTACTTGTTTGTATTTACCTGAAAAAAAGCATAAATGTTTAAGAATGAAACATGAACTGCAAGCTGTCTTTGGTTCTGAGCCTTTTAATGCTTAAAATAAATCTTGTTTGAAAAAACAAATTTAAATTATTTTTTCTTACAGCGAAAGTCCAAAGCAGTTGTAATTAAATTACGGTTACGTTGCTCTTTGCTACGTCCGTTTCAATCTGAACTTGGTCTAGTGGGCATTCTTAGTTGTGGTTTTGCTGACAGTTTTAATCACTACACCAAATGCATTCACCTCCAAGTGATCACTGGAATAATATGTAGCATTCTGATGCAAAGTGAATTTTATTGTCTTTAAAACAAAGAACTGTTACAGTACATGTGAAAGGTGGTGTTGCAGTGGAAAATAACTGAGACTTCTGAGTGCTAACTTTGAAAGCTTCTTACAGATTAAACAGTTATTTTGGGGTTTAAGAGAGATTGAGAGAAGATTATTTATATGAATTTGTTAGTTAAGCAGCATCACCTTGTTTTCTTCCTCAATTTTCTCTCTCTTCTTCAAGTTCTGTTTCTTCTATAGTGAAACAGACCTGAAATATGAAGTTGGCTTGCTTCTTTGCTTCTAAGTCTCAGGATGGTTCGGGGAAGTTAACTACAGAATAAATAAGGTAATAGGAAGACAGGTAGTAAAGTGGCCTGGTGTTTCTCTTATAGTGTTTAAATTAATAATTTTTTCTAAGAAAGCTTGCCTTAGGACTGCTTGAAAAATGTATTTAGTGAGAGATTTACAAAATAAATTAATTTTCTTCTATTTTACAGCCTATGCAATAGATAAATTGCTTCTCAACAGCATTATCAGTATCAGTTGATGATATGAGCATCTAAACAAATGTCTTTTGTAAATTTTAGCTGTTTAAACAGAGTAGTAAACATATTCAACCATAGTGAAGTGCTTTTCGTGTTGCAGCAAACCAATCTGATTTCTGCTTAAAAGCAAGGGAAAGAGTCTGTAGGGTGCGAGCAGAAGAAAAACCCCTTGCAAATGTAATGGTGAAGCTTCTGGGAGTGCTGTCACTCCCAGATGCTGTTTATTTTTAAGCTTTTCTGTTTGGCTATCCAGTTATGTTCATGTAATGTTCTAATTTTTGTCAGTCTGCTGTACCTACATGTAATTGAAGGAACTACTTTGTGCCCTTACACCTAAGGAGAGCGAAGATGTCTGCATCGTCTAGAGGAGAGTATTTGCTTCAGTTGCTTACTGTAACTGTACATTGCCCAACTATAGAAGCTCTTTGAAGTGTGTGCTTGCCCCAGAAGAGGAAGTAGACAAGCCATGATTATAGTCTAGCTTGGGAGTATTCTGTTTTTCTAGACATTTGCTTTTTACTGTCTCAAATTGAGCATTTTTAAAGGTTTTAGGGAATCCTTCTTGGGCTTGGTTTGACTGTTACCTGAGCTAACTTTGTGTCCACATTTTGGGGAGGGAAAGGTAGTTTTTCTTCTTCATCCCTTTCATCTGAAGAATAAAGCAATAAGGACTTGGGCTTTTTCTGTAAGTGACTGTCATTCAGGTTTTACTTACTGTAGTGCAGAGTTGCTACAGTTGAAGGATTGATCTTTTTCTATGTAAGGATTGCAAATTACACTAAATAGGAATGAAAGTATTCTAACAAACTGGGAAGGAGCATTTTAAAGGAACCAAGGCCCTGTTTCATATGACCAGCTCTTACGTTATGCCTGGAATTTCTACTTTTACTATACTGGGGCACAGAACAAACGTCCTGGTAAAACATCAAGGACAGATTCTTTTCTTTTTCCCCCCCTCTGAGGAAACACAATACTAGATCTTGTTACGCTGGTTATTCAAATCATTTTTTAAAACTTGGCAGTACGTCAATATGCTGTTCTTCTTTTAAAAATGTTTTATTACAGTCCTCCCATGTAGAAACTGATAATGCCTGCCTTCCACCCACCTGCCTGAGCTATTCTCAACTGTGCTGCTAGGAGAGGCCTATTGTTCCAGTCATGAGCAGAACTGCTTACATATTTGCGTTTCGATCACTGATTTTGAAGTTCAGAGCTTGGACTCAGGGTATTGTTGTTGAGCAGGAAACGGCCTATTCTCTTCAGGTGGATTGTTTTGTGTGGAAGTTTTGTTGTGTGGAACCCTTTTTCTAATCAAGAAATGAAAGTAGGTGACTTAGTTTTTACCTGAAATGTGCAGATCTCGGATTTTGGGTTGGGTTGGTCACGGTATGGAAGCTGGAGCTTTCAAGAAGAGGGTGTTAATATCAGCCTCTATACTCTCTGTTTTCTGTTCTTTATGGGTCTAGCTTTTTGTCAAGGGTAGCCTTTAGAAATACTTTTTTTCTCTTAGTATAGGCTAGATACCTGTTAATATTTTTAAAGTTTAGTACCAAGGAAAAGAAAAATCAGTGAAGATTTAAAGCGAACTTGAATAGGAAAAGATGTAGTAACGACAGGTCTATAATCTGGTTCTGATTTAGTCATTACTTCATCAAATGAATAGCCATTTGTAGTGAAATATCCATTAAGTATATAAAATTTGTGACTGGGAGCATGTTCATTTACTTAAAAATAAAATGGGCTCTTTGATTCCTTCAGTTTCACATGGTTGTGATGGAACTTTTGCCTGTGCAAGTAATTTGTAAGTGGTTGCTGCCCTTTTTAGCTTTGCCTTGTCCAGGACAGTGGAAAAAGCTAAGCAAGAGCAGATGAGTATGTACTGAGACACAGAAGAGTGGATTGTGTTAGTTTTTAATATGCTTTTGGTCGGTATCCGTCCTTAGTGCCTACTCCTATCCTCAGTGCTAGCTGTCTTTTAATTATGTATTGACAATCTTTACTCATGCTTGACAGTTAGAGTGGTCAGATGTCCAGTTTTTTGTTTCTTCACTGCTGATTTCATAAGCATTTGAATAGTTTAAGACCTGTTCTTCAAATACTGCGTTTGTACTTTTCTGACACCTTAATTTTTGCTCTGGCAGTGCCAGGAGCTGCTCTTCTCTTGATTTACTTGAAGAGCAGCTAGATGGAGTGAGTTCGTTCTTTATAAGGATTCCTCAGCTTTAAAGTTTTTTTGCTTTGGCTTGTCAGAGCCTGAATTAATTGACCTTTCAGTCACTGGTTAATTTCCCTTTATGGGCTTGCATCTACAAATGCACGTGTGCCTTGCCGTGTATACGTATGTGTGCATTTCCTACTGCTGTAAGTACATTATTTCAGAGACTAGGTAAAAAATGTGGCAATTAATATATAAAAATGTTCATGAGATGATAATGTGTTTGATCTGATCTTTAACCGGGCTTGCTAACTTCTGTGAAAGTGATGAGCTGTGTATTTTCACTAGATTGTACCTGAAGTTGAACACCCTTTCCTATCTATTCAAGTAAAGACCTCCTGGGGCGATCCTGCATATGAAGGGCACTTCACTCTATAAAGGAAGTGAGAAAAAAGAAAATACAGGAGCTTAGAAGATAAAAAGTAAGTGTGACACTGGCTTGTTTTTTGTATAAGGATAGCAAGGCTGCTTCTGTTCTTAGATGAATGGGATTCATCCAGTGCATGTGTTGTCATCGGTGACGCAGTATTCAAAGCACCTTCTTATCCCAGCTGTTTGAAGGGGAAGAATGTGTGTAATGGTAACAGGAAAGAGGAGGGAAATGCTGAAAGGTTGGGGAAGCACTCTGACTGCCTCACTCTACATTTAAAAAGTTTCTATAGCTATCCAAACTAAATAGCTGTCACCTGTGTTTTCAGGGCTCTTTTACGTTGTGTTCTTTTGTAAATACTAGCCACCTGTAGCATTTCTCATTCCATTTAAAAGTGTTCATCACCCGAAGATACACAGGAAAACTTCTGATCAGTGGGCAGTACTTCTGCAGATAATTGGCACACTCCATTTTGTGCTTGTTAAATTGAGTTTACCAGTAAGACATGAGAATATCTTTTTTGTCTTTTGCAAATGCGGCATGTGCTGCATATTAGAATGACCAATTTCTGGAGCAATGCTACGTTTGTTAAACATTTCCCTGAACCACATCTAGTTTGGGTCAATGAATAAGCCATCACAAGGCAGCAGTGTTCTTACTGTTCTTCTTTTTGTGCACCCATAGGATCAGTGTATTTAACCCCTGTTCTGAAATCTAATTTGGGCAAGTGGATTTGTGCTGTGTGGAAACCTGTTGATGTTGCTGGTGGTTTATTTAGGTATTCTCAATGGTCTAAAGGTTTTAACCATAGTCCTGTGAGGTGTGGCATATCATTACTTTTTTCCTTTCCCTTCCTTTCCACCCATCATGAGGTCCTCAGAACTACAAGACTTTTATGGCATTAGTGACAATTTGAGTTATTAAAGCAAAAGATAACATTTAAGAAAAGTCTTGCTTTCATCTGGAATGTGAATGTCTGAACAAAATAATACTGTCCTGATGGTGATATTAGATGTGAAAATGCTTTTAGACTAATGTGTGTTTTATTCCAAGCTTTAACTTCTCAGCGAACTGTACGTTGGAGTGTAGAAGGTACCAACAAAATGAAATTCACAGTGAAGGGTGGACGATGTGGGAGCTGAGAGGGGAGGGACTTTGTAGACAGTAATGATAGGGATAGGATCTATTACGAGAGAAAGCCTGTGCCACAGCTGGGATTTCTCTGCTTTTTGGAATTTAATTTCCTATTTTTAAAATAGTAGACTCTGTACTTTGCATTTCTGCCTTCATGACTTACCCATTGCAAACTAAATTAAAACAAGTGTCTGAACAAAATTTAGAACAATTGTTAGAGCGCCTCATGTGAGGTAGACTCAGGATTTGTGTCTGGAAGAATGCTGTGCTGGTTAAGAAGGTCATTACATCGCGTTATAACCCTATGGGCCTATACTTCTGCTCCAGTATGTGAGTACCTGTTTGGTTTGCCACACAATGCATGGACAGACACGCTGTGAAGGGGTGTATGTATGGTGTAATAAGTGTGTTCACGCTGAATTACACTCCTTGTACAGGATACTTTGTCAGGACATGCAAAGTATCCCTATTTCATTATTTTTTTAAAATTGTTTTACAGTTATCAGGGGCCCTAGGGGCCCTTTTTTTTCCCCTGAAGATTTAGTGAATTTAACCAGGGCAGTGCCTGTCAGTTTAGCAGTGGAATTGGCACACAGATGGGGAAGGACTGTGTGACTGGGAGGAGTGTAAAGGGGAATGTGGGACCACTCCTTCAGCAGTATCAAGGTGCCAGAGAAGAACTCTCCATCTGCACTCCCCGATAGCTGCAGCAGCTGTATTGCTGTCACTCTTATTGTACAGTTACCTCTGGCTCACTGTCAAGTTTTAGTTTGGGAGGCGGTTCTAAGCTTCTTCACAGATCTGTGGGCTTGTAAGTTGTATCCCAGCAGTATGGCAATTCCCTTGAAATTAAAAGATGCAGTTTATGTTTGATGTTAGCAGATAATCGTGTTCTTTAAATGTGCGATTATCAGTTTTTCATACAGAAGATCTAGGACGTAGAGATTGAAACTTTAATTCAAGGATTTTATTTTTTACTATAGTCAGAAGTCTTGGGTAACCCAAGATTTCAGAAGAGAAGTCTACTTTATCTTCTGATAAAGGTCAAAAGGGTTTTAGGGCAGCCCCACAAAAAACAAGTTAAATGGAAGTGCTGAGAATATTGAGATAGTGGTGCAGTTCTAAGCTATCTTTTTCCTATAGTTTCTGTTTTATTTTTCAGAGAGTCATGAGCTGGAATGTAGTAAGCAGTTGCATTTTGCAGGGTTGGGATGGCTGTGTTGTGCACTCCTGGCTATGCTTTCATGTTGCCATCTGGTCACTTGCAAAAGATTCCTAGGAAGCAGGTGATGGACTTCTGTTGCAATTAGAAAACATGAAGGTGATTCCTCTGGAACTTGAGATTTTGCTTGGAGCAATTTGCAGTTTTAAGAAAGACCGTGACCCATAGCAGATTTTTAGTTACCTGAGTGTTTACTTAATCCAATGTTTTTTTTTTCAGAAATTCTACTTTCCATTGCAGCTTTTGGATTTGTGTGCTTCAATTTAGTAATGCATAGTTTAGATTGGAAAGATGCAACCTTTGTTTCCAGCTGGCACTGAATTTAGCACACAGAAATATTAACTTTGTTCTGTTGCAGATACTGGATTTCCAGTTCTAGTTTCTTTGTTTGTCATGCTTAAGAGTATTCAGAGAAGCAGCTTATTTTTCTTATGGACCAATGCATGTATATTCATACCTTGGTAACTAGTTAACTGTAAGAATTTCAGTGCGTTGGCTACAGTAGTTCTTGTTCTTACAGCTGACTCAAAGTTAATCAAGAGGAGCTGTGTCTTACACCAACTAGTTTGCTAAAGCAAGTACAAGCAGCGACAAAGAACTTTATTTTTCAAGAGACTTCAAGTCATCAGGAAATTTCAGATTTGTGGTTGTCGCTGGTAGCAGAGAATGAGTCATCATTTCTTTGAGCCTCGCCAGGTTGGATTGCAGATCTGTGCAGTCTGGTTTGATTTGGTTTATTGTGCAGGTACCTACAGTGACAATCTGTTTAGCAGGATAGTTTTTGTCATTTGCGATTGTCTTTCTGCTGATACCTTTGTGGCCCTTTTTATCTGTGTTCTTGGGAGCAAAGAAACAGAGGTGTGTCTGGGCTCTCTTCACTGTTCCCCCAGTGGGAGATCCCTTTGTACAGGTGTGACACTTCAACAGTGCTAGTGAACACTCTTAAAGCAAGGTGCGTTGTGTGCTGTACAGTTCTGTAGGGCAGACACTAAAGAGTCATGTTTAGGTTAATGTCGATACCAGCTTTATTCTGCTTTTGAAAAATGCATCTGCTGGACTGCACTCTTCCAGGATCTGCTTTTGGTTCTGGGTTTATTGACTGCTAGTAAACAATAGCCTTTCAAAAGGCCACTTTAAAAAGTATTCTTTAAACTAGTGGAATAGTGGGTGAAGTTGTCATTCTTAGTAACAAGTACAGGTGCTAGTGTAACTTTATGGTCAAGCTTTCTGTTTTTTTTTTCCATTCCCCCCGACTGAAAAACTTTGTGCAGGTGTATTTGAGTAAGTGCATGTATGAAGTGTTGATAAAGAAATGTAGCGCTGAGAATGGAATGGGGAAATATGCTGAAGCAAGCATTGAGCTGTAAACAAGAAGAAAAGCTAATGGTTGGAGATTACGAAATCCTCTGTAGATGCTCTCCTTTGTTAATAGCTGACTATATAACTGCTTTCAGAGTGACTTGTTTAAAATCTGCCAGGTGGATGGTAAAACAGAAGGTGGTGGATTGTGTTTTGTTTTACTGTGAGAGTTTATGATACAGGGATTGTTTCTTATTGACACTTCAGAAGTGATGCCTTTGAAATACATTTAAAAATAGCTGTAATACGAAAAGATTAGTTTTCATCTGATGCCAACATCACACAATAAACAGTCAAATTAGTTAAAGCCCAGGTGGTTCTCCAACATATCTAATCCAGATCACCTTCTTGCCCATAATATGCTTGGAAAATGCTCCTGTGAGAATTTGCTCCCTGACCTTCCCTGGGGTTGAATTGAGACTGACCAGCCCGTAGGTTTTTGGATTGTCCTTTAGAAGAAGGGAGTGATATTTGCTTTTTTCATTACCTGGGAATGTGGAGAGGAATTCAAAGGAGCTGAGTGACCTTTTCACTTTTGCATGGCACAGTATGGGCTTCACTGACCGCAAACATGACTTCAGAGATTTATCAGAAATTTTAGTTTTGATTAATTATTTTCTCTAGTATATAGAATGAATGGGAAAAGAAACTTCAGTTTTTCAGCATCTCTGGAGATGCTTAATAGTTCTTGAAATTTATCCTCGTAAAAAGAAACATTTGTATTTACCCAGATAGTGGTACTTGGTTGTGGGTCTTCCTTCCACATGAAAACACCATCTGTTACCCTGTTTGAAGACACAATACATTGTGCTTTATTACAGAGCTTTTTTTTTTTTTTACTTACAGTGTTAATCATTCAAGTTAAATAGATATGTTTTAAATGCAATCTTAATCTATTTGACTAAAAAGATCCTTATTGTTTACTTAATTTTAACTGCCGTGGTCATGTCTTTCCAGTAGCTTTGCAGAAACAATTTTCTAGCCTAGATTTTGTGCAGAAGAAGAGAAAAAGATCTATCCCGATGATAAACTTTGGGGTTTCCTTTTTGTAAAGGAAAATGTTCTGTGAAAGAATCTCCTCTGGAACTGTCAAAACACTGAAAGGTAGAAGTCTTGAAAGAAAGTGACTAAGCATACTCATGCATGAAAATACCTACAGCCACGTTCACAGAATTAAAGAAAGAGCAGAAGTGACGCAAAAGAATGAGCTTGAGTCAGTGGACATAACGTAGACCTGCAGAGGTCTTCTGTACGTCCAGAGTGCATAGCAGAGAGGAACAGGTGAAGGGGAAGCTGGGAATGCATCTGCATGAGTGTTTTAATTGTTTTAATTTGGGCAAGGAGTGCACTTTGGAAGTGAACCCCCTGATTGTTCCCACAGACTGCACTTTGACTTGCGTGATGAGCTTGGGTCAAGGAAGCCGAGTTGCTTTTGGATTAAACGAAACTGGAAGCTGCGGTCCAGCTGGTGTAGGGCTGTGGGATCAGAGTAGAGCTGTTCCGAAATATAACTCCAGAAATGTGTACAATGTCGGTATTGGGTTTACAGACCTGTCTTGCTTCCTGGCTCCACTTCTGTCACATTGCACTGCTTGCCGATGTGGACATAGTACAGCAAAACAGATTAAGGAGGGTACAGTGAGAACTCAAAGACCGTCATAGCTGGAAAAAAGGTGTTGCCATTCTAAAAGATGCCATAACAAAAGAGAGACAGGTCGACTATTGTATTTTTGAAAGATGTGTGCAAGGTTTTGGACTAGAGTACAGGAGGTGAAAAATGGATCTGTCACAAAGCAGGAATCTTTTGGCAAGTATTTCCCTCAGTGAAGCTTAGATGCCCTAAGACAATGCAATAAGTTAATACAAGCTGAAAGGGAATCGACCTATGTCTGTATACAACTTTTATAAAGGAATTATTTTAATTTTCCTTGAATGTGTACAATATGAACAAGTGTAGAAAAGGAAGAAGCAGTAAAAGTCTTCAAGGAGAAAAAAGAAACAAACCAAAAAGAAACCTAGATTGTTAGAAAAGGAAGCATTTCTATGGATTTCTATTGATAAAAGGTGCAGGGAAACACACATGTGTTAAAGGAATAGCTATTACATTTATTAAACCCAGAATTATTTTTGGAGAACAGTGAGATGGAGAATACTTCAGAAGGAGTTAGCTTAGAAGCTGTTCTCATTCTTTCAATTCAGAGCCATATGTAATGAATGTACATACACCGGAAAAATTATTACACTTCTAAGAATTAAATAATGTAACAAAATAAATTTTGTCATATAAAATGTTTTTTTTTTTTTTTAGATTTGCCCTCCAGTTTTAGTAAAGCAGTTTGGTTTGCAGTTTACATGAAGTCCTGAAAGAAGTAAATTATCTTGACTGTGAGAGATCTCTTGGGGATAGAAAGCTGGCTTGTAACTGAACTAGATTGGAAGGTGACTGCTTAGGGTAGAAGAGGCAGTTGCCTTCGGAGTTCACCTGTTTCACTTTATTTGCTCTGTTTCTCCATATTATTGCAAATATCAAGAAGAATAAAATTTCTATGGAATGCATCTTTAGGTAACTTCATATTTTAACTCATGTTAAATATGTTTTGTTTCTCTTTATACATTGTAGGAGCAGTGTGGCAGGGATATATGAAAAGTTGGGAACGTAAGGCATTTGCACCTTTATGCTTTAGAATAGGGTATGTGTCTGTGTAAAACCCCAGAGCCACTCGCTTTGTTGTTATTGTATCTGGAAACTTGAATATCTGTTGAGATAGCCTTTATTACGGTGTGTATCTTGCTACTAGTTTAGTGTACTGAACATTTTTGTGAGACTCTGAGCAGCTTGGTCTGACTTTTGAAGTTGGCCCTGTTCTGAGAGGGCGTTGGACAGGACGAGCTCCAGAGGCCCTTTCCAGCCTAAATGATTGTGTGGTTCTATTTAAAAAAAAAAACCAAAACAAACAAAAAAATCCAAACAAAAACCCAAAAAACCCCACAAAAAACCCAAAACCAACAAAACAAAAACCAAACCAAACATTTGGGAGGAAATTAGAAAGTAATTCATAGAAGTGTGTTCTCATTCTAAGATACCCTTGTTTCCTCATATGCTCTTTCACTAACACATTTTCATTTGTTATTTTCAGAGACTGTTTTTTTAAAATACACAGCATAGGGCAGAACAAAAACATACGTAGGAGGGTTCAGAGAGATAAGACACAAATGCTGTTTGACAGTTGTTTAGACTATGTTCAGAAACATCTGAGAGTAAAACCACCAAGCAAACTTTTCTCATCCTATGTGAAATTTTTCACAAGGCTTTGTACCATGGCTTTAAAGTCACTGGCTGTTCTGTGTATTTTGTCTCCCTGTCCTGGATTTTCTGGGCACTTCATAACAGTCAAAATTTTGGTTTTTATGGTGTATTTTTTATCTTTCAAGTTTTTCTCATGTGTTTTATGGGAAATAACTTTTATCCATTGAATATTTAAATAAGGAAGTGTTACTTTGTGTTTTTCCTGACTATTTCTACTAACTTCTTGCATTTCAGGACAACTGTTAAAACTGCAAAAAGATGGGTAAAAGGGAGGTGATTTGAAAGACCTCTTACAGGCAACAATCAGTTAATAGACTACAAATAAGAAAATTGCTTAAAGGTCAAAAAATAGCTTACAATTTTGACTTAATATTTTTGCTCTGAGTGATCACATTATTTCATTGCCCTAATTAAAAATTAATTGAACAGCATGAGTAAGTAGCTTTATGGCTTGTGGATTTGTGTGACCAGCTCTTCTCACTCCTGTGTCACACAGCTAAAGCAGTGATAAGCAGAGGCTTCCAGATAAATTCTCTCCTTCCCCTTCCTACAGCAACAGGCAGGAAGAGATTTTGGGTAAAGTTCTTAACAAGATTTATTTTTCATACTTTCATGGTAAGGTCCAAAATAACCTGTTGCTCACACAGACATTGATAATGCTCAACACTGGGATTTTTGCTTTGTAGTAAACTCTTAGACAGTTTAGTGTAAACGCAGCTGCAGGGCTAACTGAGATTTTCTAGGGCAGACAGAACAAAAAATATTGCTGCTTTTGGTAACTCTGTTTGGTAGCTCTGTTGGACTTCAGTGCTTCTTTGTGCTCAGAGTTGTCCTTTGTGATAAAATTTGAGTAGTGTTGCGAAATATAATTTTGGGATTACAAAACAAATGCCTGTATTTCTTCAGTTAGTGTACAGTCTCACTTAGGTGAACCATAACCAAGGCTGCATGCTGTGGAATATTGTGTTTATGAAAAAGCTGCAATTCAAAGAAAGCAGTAATGCTTTTGGGTACTTGGTCAGCTTTACTGTTGGTGCACAGTTGAACAGTGACTGCTGGTAACTGTCTGGCCACGGTGTCTGCTTTTCCCTTGAGAAAATTCTCTTTCAAGGTTATAACTGGAAAATGTTATTCATACTTTCTAAGTTTTTTTAGAAACCTGGAAATATCAGTGTTGTTTTTTAAAAGTGAAATATAAAAAGGCTTTTTCCCTGTTAGGGCTCTGTCAATACGTGAGTGTCACTTACCTTGCTTCAGTCTTCGTAACTGTCTTTCCTCCTCTCTGAGGAAGAATGTCCCTGAAGTTACAGCACAGATTATTTTTTTTTAACATGTATTTTCACAAAGCTCCATATAGGATGTTGTTCACAGTGCAAGGAAGGGGAAGAATTAAGAGGGAAAACTAATTAATTTCTACAAGATGTGAAAGTTCTACTTGCTAGAACTTGATGCCTTTTTGTTAGAGATCTATAATAACAGTCTAACAGTCCTAATAACAGGAATTATGTAAAGTCAGAGGAACTTTGGTATTTGGGGGTGCTAAAAGGATATTTCCCTATGAATGAAGAATATTGCTGATTCTGAGAAGCTGGTATGCTGTTCCCCGGTTCTGGAACCTCTTCAGGGCAGCAACTCTCTGATCATAATACGGCAGCTGGTAGGTTTCAGATCATGAGTTTAATTTGCATGTTGGAAGCTGTACTTTAAACCATCCTGAAAGAAATGTGGTGGTCACAGTAGACCAGTGTGATGTCTGCCAGGAGCACCACCAGGCGCTCTCTTGCTCAGCAGGATGGGGAGAAAATAAGATTGAAAAAGCTCCTCAGTTGAGATACGGATGTGGAGTTCACTCCCCAGTTACCATCATGTGCAAAACAGGCTTGACTGGGGGAAGGTTAATTTATTGCCAATTAAAAATAGGGTAAGATAGTTATAAATAAAAGCAAAACTAAAACCACCTTCTGCCTACTTCCCCCTTTTTTCAAGGTGCAGTTTCACTCCTTTGTTCTGAGCTCTTCTACCTCCTCCCTGCCTGAAGCAGCACAGGGAAATAGGGAATGGAGGTTGTGGTCAGTTCATAACACTTCGTATTTGCCAGGCCTTCATCCTCACATCTTCCCCTGCTCCAGCCTGGGGTCCCTCCCATGGGATACAGTCCTTCACAAACTTCTCCAATGTGTGTCCTTTCCATGGGCTGCAGTTCTGCAAGAATTGGTCCTGTGTGGGTCGCTTTCCATGGGCCACAGTCCTTCAGGAACAGACTCCTCCAGCCTGGGTCCCCTGTGGGACCCAGAAAACCTGCTCCAGCGTGGGCTCCTCTCTGTGGACTACAGCACTTCCTCCAGGGCACGTCCACCTGCTCCGGCATGGGGTCCTCCATGGCCGCAGGGTGGGTGTCTGCTCTAGTGTGGTCCTCCCTGGGCTGCAGAGCCACAGCCTCCTTCGCCAGGGTCTTCTCCATGGGCCGCAGGGGAATCTCTGCTCTGTCACCTGAAGCACCTCCTCCCCTCCTTCTTCACTGACCTTGGTGTTTGCAGAGTTGTTTCTCTCACGTGTTCCCACTCCTTTCTCGCGCAGCTGCTGTGCAGTGTTTTTACCTTTTCTTAAATATGCTGTCACAGAGACGCTACCAGCGTTGCTGACAGGCTCAGCTCTGGCCAGCGGGGGGTCTGTTCTAGAGCCAACTCTGTCCAACATGGGCACAGCCCCTGGTCCCTGTTCACAATGGCCACTCCTGCAGCCCCCCTGCTGCCAAAACCTTGAGACATAAAGCCAATACAAACACCTATTATGGAGATGGGTTTCGGACTAAATCTGATTAGTTGTCAAATACCCTTAGGGATTTGTTACTCCATCAAGAAAAGGCAGCCAACAGTGATTTTAAAATCTTGACCTATAGGATAAGCTTCCAGAAGAGCGGGCCTAGGAAAATAGTTTTGCCCATACTGAAAGGGATAAAAGAATACAAACTCTTATAAACAAACTTCTGCTTTGATACTGTATTGTTAGCACGCGAGAGCACTTGGGTACTTTCAGCCGTAAAAGGAATAGGCTTGAATATCTGGTTTCTTGAACGAAAAGCAATTTGTCTTGCTTTGGGAGTCGCAAGGTAGCTGCTTACATTCCAGTCCACAGATTGTAACATTGTTCTGGTTGTTCACTACGTCCAAAAAGTTTTCCTGAAGCCTCATCACAGAAGTATTAAGATGAAATATATTTCTGAGTCAAGGCAGCATTGAGTTGAAACTATATTATTAAAAAGGTGTTTTTTTTTTTTAAGAGTTTGAAAGGCTAAAATGAATTTCTAAAAGCAGTGGTTTGTAAAATGCCACAGTTAATCCAGTTAATGTCCAGTTAATACCAGTAAATCCAGCAGTTTTAAAATCTGTTTTAAGTTTGTGGTAGTTACAAAGATGCCAGTTTCACTGTCTTCTCTGTCTTCCTAATAGCATGCATACCAAGTTTAATGTCTTGTTTTCCAACGGTGGTAGTTAAGAACTAGCTGGTTTAAGTATTGCTCTATTTCTCATATTACAGCAATGAACCAGTTTTAGCTTAGTGGTTTGCATATATGAATTGCTGTCCTCTGAAATGTATTGTACCATGAGAAGGAAATGGCTGAAATAAAAATAGACTATCTCTGTTTTCACAAATGGTTTTAATTATTGTGTGCAGCTCTGCAGTGGCTTTTCTTGCCAGGCTTTTTGGAATCAAGCAAAAGGCATATCATGTTCACGTACACTTTTGTCTTCTTTTCCCCTCTTTGAGCATTTCTTAAAAGTTAGTAAAAGCTAACATCCTTTTAGTTAAGAAGGAAATTCATTGGCAAGTCATCTGAGTTGGTGGCAAAGCCTGTTTTGTCCCTTTGTCCTGCCTGCCACGTTGTTAGTCTGAGAACTAGCTTGTGGTTGGGGAATTACTGATGTACTACTGAAAGGCGAGAAAACTGTCACATTACATGATCTTTTTTTCTTTGAATTTTGCATATTGCAGTACTTTATATGTCTTCTTTCCAATTCTTTTGTTCAGTATCAAATACTACATGTACGTAGAAAAAGGTCATATGAACTATTTCTGCTGAGGTGCAGGCTATACAGGCAGGCTTCTTGGTGTGTAGAAATGCTAATGAATGAATTCTCTGTAATTTTGGTGTAAGGCTTTGCTTTGGGAGTCTTGAAGACAGTTTCATTTGGATTGCAAGCAGTGTTGTTGGAAGGATTTTTCTCTGCAGGTTGGAGTTGATGGACCAGTTTTTCTAATCTGCGCAGTTTGCATAAGGAACACTGGTGATCCCTGGTATTGAGGTAAAAGTTACTGCGTGAATATCACTGGGTGTCTGGCCACAACATTTGCAGAGTTTTTCTGTCTTTCCTTGGGCAATCTCTTTGTTTTGATACCCAGGTGAAATGTTTTTCAGCTTTTCTGACTTAGAAACCTTGGATTCAGAAGAGTTTCCCATGTTCAGTTCTCTTTTGAAGTGGTAGATATTTAGGAAGAACCAGGAATCAGCACTGAGAATTAGTCTTGCATAAATAATTGTCGGAGTATTTTTAGGAAGGGTGTTTGAGGCTGTTAGTCTGTAGTTCCTTAGCCTGTGTTACTATAATTTTAAATCTGTTCATGACACAGAATAGAGTTGTGTTCTGATCCTACTGTAGGATGTCAGTATGGTGTCAGGCTGGTTATCATTCATGTTGTGTAGAAGGTTGCAGGAAATTAGTGTAACAAAACTCGGTGTGAGACTTCACAGGAAGGAAATGTGGCATTTACTTTTAAAAATCTCGGTTTTACCCACTCGCACTCGTTCTCTCATACATTTCATTTACTCTTTCACTCACACCTGTGTCCTCACAAGCACCCGGACGTTTCTGTGTGTTGAGGTGCTGTAGCCAGTGTCTCTCATGTGCAACATGAAGGATGGAACTAATGGTATCTGTCAACCGCTTACGGTGCTTCAGGTTCCTTTTGCTGACAACAGACAGCTTCATAGATAGATGGTTTGTATCCTCTGGGAGACAAGAGTTGTTTTACGCTCGTCCTTTGCTTTAGATCTGGCTTACTTCAGCCTCCATAAATCTTAAGTGAAGGCTACCGCTAGTTGTTTTTTCCTGGCTTGGGCTATCCATATCTTTATAGCTACAGTACGTTTTCCTGTTGGGCTGACAGGAAGAGGAATGACACATGTTGTGTGCTGTGACCCTCTTGGCACTCTCCTCTCTAAAGCACAGGCTCCTTTGCTGGCCAGTCATCTGTGCTGTAGTCTTATCAGGGTGAAGGCATCCTGGTCTTGAATCAAATACTCCTCAGTGTTATTGCTGCAAGAAGTATCCTTTGTTAGCAATAAAAGCCATTCTTTTAACCTTTGTTTTGCTGGTGTTTCTGATTTATACACACACGTTTCCACTTCTTTGTTCATACCATTCTTAACATCTCCATTCCAGTTCCCTATAAGGTGTGTTTACTTGTAACAGAAAAACATCCAATAGAAAGATTCAGTATGATAGTTTCTGGAATAGATTCAGATAATCTCACTCACATGATTAAACCTGTTGATTTAAAGGAGATGTGACTTCTGACTCTGGTACCCCACGTGTAGAAGCGATAGTTTGTAAGCAGAAGTAACGAGAAAGTGGTTCATGTGTTGAGCCAAAAGTACGATAGATCGTATATATTGTATACATTAATTAGATGGGAAAAATGTAAAGTATACATTTTTTAAGACAGCATAATGAATTAAGCTTCTGCTTCAATATCAAGGATTTCTCATTAGCAAGTCCATAGCAGGGAAAGGACAGAAGCTGGGCAGCTTTTCTCCTATGTTTTATCATTTACATATCTTGCTTTTCCCTCATTGCAGCCTGTGAAGGTCATATCCCTTGTGTTGCTTCCTAAACTGATTAAATTGTATTTCCCACAAGTATATTTTTAGCTAGTTTATTGAATTGTCTCAAATGTTGTCGTTGAGCCTGGATCTCGGTCATTCTTATCAGAACAGCTGCCCGTATGCTAGTGTTGTGAATAGTTAAACTGAGTGTGTGCACAGCAAAAGGGGGGTGTGCCTGTGGTGCTAAGGGGCGCATCCCTGCCGGCGCTAGTCTGGTGAGTACAGCTACTCATAGCCCTGGAGATGCGGCAACAACAGCCCAGTAATTCAACCCAGAGGCTGCTTTTGGACCCAGTATGCACTGTATTGCACATTTGTTCAAAAAGCAGTCCAGCCATCTGGATTTAAATTTCAACAGCTGTATTAGGGCAGAGACTGCTTTGATTTTGCTGTGTTTTCAGTACATAGCCGTAGTGCTGCTCATGCGCAGTAATGGCCGAGGGAGCTAAGCTGCATTCTGCTGTTAAAACCATCTTTGTTTCCATTCCTTGTATAAATATCCCTTGATGCAAACCTCATAATTGCTTCCCTTTCCAGTGTGTACTCAGTGCTCTTATAATCTGTGTCTGTTCTTTTCTTCCTGGTTGATTACTCAGCAGTTTTTTTCTTTCTGTACGTCTTCTTATTTGTGTGGGTAAAACTGACCATGTTCTTAAAACTTAGTTTAGGGAAAAAAGTGATAAAAAATGTAAACCAATAAAAATAGCATTGTCAAACAACTTTTTACTTCAAAGATGAAAATTGAATAGTTAAAGTAACTGCAAATTCGCTAAACAAGTTGTCGAAGTAGCTGCCTAGGCTTACTGGGTAGTTACATCTAACATTTAAGAGGAAAGAACTTTTCCACAATATGCATGGCTTCAGCTAAAAAGAGACTTCAGGGTTTTGAGGGAAGGAGAGGAAGTGTTTGTATTTAATTTCTTGCACACTGAAAAGTGCAGTATTAGTGTAAATAGGTGACTTTGAACTTTCTTTGAAATATATGGTCTAATCTCTTCTTGATTGTCTGTAACTCACATACTTGTTGATAAAAAAATTAACTGTTGGAAAGGGGAGATGTTACATCTTTCATGCAGCTCTATAAATAAAACTTTGTACATGT